>NC_133535.1:108635145-108941842 GCF_048544455.1 Silene latifolia
TATTAAACTTTAACAAAAGCATCATAATTAGATCAAAGTGAATAGAAATTGGATAAAATTTACAAAAATCTCAGGTTTAGCAACTCAAAACCATGATAAAGAAGTCTATACTCAAAGAGCAATTAGAGAATTAAATCGAATTTTCATTTTTCCAAATCTTTACAAGTAGGGAAAATTTTGTAATAGTAACATAAAATTTTTAACAACAAACCAAAAATGGTAGCTTGAAATATTTAGAAATTGTGCGAAATGAAAAGTAAGTTAGACATCATAGATACAAGTATGCTAAGAGGGTTCAAGTTTAACCAACAAAAGAGGTATGATGAACTTCCTAGGGATAAGAATTGAAGTCAAATTTACAAGGATGTCAAAGATAGAGTTTCACATGATACGAGTGTCAAACTTAAAGGAGGAGCAAGATGAAGCGAGGAAATGAGGTATGAACGGTAACGCTCATGATCAAGGAGAAAGGGAAATTAGACAACAAGGAAACGCCAGATACTCAAATCTCAGACAACAATGTCATCACTCCACTAAGGAAACAAAGGGTAATAACCAGGTCAGGAAATGATAGGAAATTTAAAAAGGGATACATGAACATGTCAAGATGTGAGCCTAAAAGAGTCGAATCATAAAGATAACTAGTTACCAACCAGTAAGAGATATCAGAAAATGAATTTTACTTACAACGGATTGACGGAAACGATAAGAGGACCACTGTGGAATGAAAAATCAAGAAAACGGATGACAAACGGAGCACCGGGACGGATTATAGACAAAAATTGAAGAGGTAATGACATGGAAGGAAAAAGAAGGGCGAAGAAGAGGAAAAGAAGAAAGAGACGTGGGAAATCAAAAATGAGGCAGCAGCCTGCCAGCCTGCTATTTATTATACGTACGTTTCTTCGTCGTTAAGAAACTTCGATAGTTATTAAAACCGTTTCGAGTTAAATTTAACCGGTTTAAGAAAGAGTCTCATAAATGAAATGGAATCAATAATAAATAAGTTTTAAAGAATGAAAAATAAAATAAACTCGATAGTTAACTCAAATAATAAGAAATCGGCTTGAAACGGAATTATTAGCGATTTTTACGAAACTAACGGATATTAATAAAAATTGCTAACTTAGTGAAATAAGCTCAAAATAGCTAATTGGACGGTTTTGTTCCCGAAATCCATCTCGGGTTCACTTAAAACAACTTTTATAAGGACTCGTAAAGAAACGGAAATTATTAAATAAATAAACTCGAACTAACTTCAATAAACTCGAACTAACTTTAAATAAACTTATTAATGATTATTAAAATTAACGTATCGAATTATGATGAAATTAATTAATTAGCTAAGCATATATATATAAATCGTTAAATGATGTAATTAAATTCAAAATAGCAATTAAAAGAATTTTATCCAACTTAATAAAATACGGGGTGTTACAATCACCCAATCTTTTAAAAAGTTTCGTCCTCGAAACTTGAAAGTATAAATGAAAGGTTATAAAAATAAAACTGAAATTGGAATCGGTAACCAAAACATTTAAAAGGTCACTTATCGTAAGAATCAAAATTCTTTCCAAAATTTCAAATAAAATTTTCCGACATAACCAGATTCTCATCAAAGGAACGGAAGTGCTCTCGTTGCGCATTCAAGAACATCACATTCCAAATCCAAGATAAGGTCAAAGGCAAATCATTTGTATAAATCAAAAATCAAAATACTTTCAAAAACATTAATGAAGAGTTTTCAAAAGTATAAGTCTCATTCATGGAACGAAATTGCTCTTGTCGTGCACACAAGAACGCTAACTTTCCAAGTCAGAGACAAATTTAAAACAAAAACTATTCGCCGACAAGCGTAGAACAAGTTATCAAACGTTTCCAATAACTAGTTCTAACATCCGATCAACGTTAAAATCAAAATAAGAGAAAGGTAATCTACTCAAATTTTCTTTTGCAAAAAGCCAAAATAGAAATAAAGGTTTCACCTTTAAACTCAAAGGGGAATCAAATTCCTGAAAATATAATATTAAACTTTGACAAAAGCATCATAATTAGATCAAAGTGAATAGAAATTGGATAAAATTTACAAAAATCTCAGGTTTAGCAACTCAAAACCATGATAAAGAAGTCTATACTCAAAGAGCAATTAGAGAATTAAATCGAATTTTCATTTTTCCAAATCTTTACAAGTAGGGAAAATTTTGTAATAGTAACATAAAATTTTTAACAACAAACCAAAAATGGTAGCTTGAAATATTTAGAAATTGTGCGAAATGAAAAGTAAGTTAGACATCATAGATACAAGTATGCTAAGAGGGTTCAAGTTTAACCAACAAAAGAGGTATGATGAACTTCCTAGGGATAAGAATTGAAGTCAAATTTACAAGGATGTCAAAGATAGAGTTTCACATGATACGAGTGTCAAACTTAAAGGAGGAGCAAGATGAAGCGAGGAAATGAGGTATGAACGGTAACGCTCATGATCAAGGAGAAAGGGAAATTAGACAACAAGGAAACGCCAGATACTCAAATCTCAGACAACAATGTCATCACTCCACTAAGGAAACAAAGGGTAATAACCAGGTCAGGAAATGATAGGAAATTTAAAAAGGGATATATGAACATGTCAAGATGTGAGCCTAAAAGAGTCGAATCATAAAGATAACTAGTTACCAACCAGTAAGAGATATCAGAAAATGAATTTTACTTACAACGGATTGACGGAAACGATAAGAGGACCACTGTGGAATGAAAACTGTTGAAAACGGATGACAAACGGAGCACCAGGACGGATTATAGACAAAAATTGAAGAGGTAACAGACAGAAGGAAAAAGAAGGGCGAAGAAGAGGAAAAGAAGAAAGAGATGTGGGAAATCAAAAATGAGGCAGCAGCCTGCCAGCCTGCTATTTATTATACGTACGTTTCTTCGTCGTTAAGAAACTTCGATAGTTATTAAAACCGTTTCGAGTTAAATTTAACCGGTTTAAGAAAGAGTCTCATAAATGAAATGGAATCAATAATAAATAAGTTTTAAAGAATGAAAAATAAAATAAACTCAGATAGTTAACGGAAATGATAAGAAATCGGCTTGAAACGGAATTATTAGCGATTTTTACGAAACTAACGGATATTAATAAAAATTGCTAACTTAGTGAAATAAGCTCAAAATAGCTAATTGGACGGTTTTGTTCCCGAAATCCATCTCGGGTTCACTTAAAACAACTTTTATAAGGACTCGTAAAGAAACGGAAATTATTAAATAAATAAACTCGAACTAACTTCAATAAACTCGAACTAACTTTAAATAAACTTATTAATGATTATTAAAATTAACGTATCGAATTATGATGAAATTAATTAATTAGCTAAGCATATATATATAAATCGTTAAATGATGTAATTAAATTCAAAATAGCAATTAAAATAATTTTATCCAACTTAATAAAATACGGGGTGTTACAATCACCCAATCTTTTAAAAAGTTTCGTCCTCGAAACTTGAAAGTATAAATGAAAGGTTATAAAAATAAAACTGAAATTGGAATCGGTAACCAAAACATTTAAAAGGTCACTTATCGTAAGAATCAAAATTCTTTCCAAAATTTCAAATAAAATTTTTCGACATAACCAGATTCTCATCAAAGGAACGGAAGTGCTCTCGTTGCGCATTCAAGAACATCACATTCCAAATCCAAGATAAGGTCAAAGGCAAATCATTTGTATAAATCAAAAATCAAAATACTTTCAAAAACATTAATGAAGAGTTTTCAAAAGTATAAGTCTCATTCATGGAACGAAATTGCTCTTGTCGTGCACACAAGAACGCTAACTTTCCAAGTCAGAGACAAATTTAAAACAAAAACTATTCGCCGACAAGCGTAGAACAAGTTATCAAACGTTTCCAATAACTAGTTCTAACATCCGATCAACGTTAAAATCAAAATAAGAGAAAGGTAATCTACTCAAATTTTCTTTTGCAAAAAGCCAAAATAGAAATAAAGGTTTCACCTTTAAACTCAAAGGGGAATCAAATTCCTGAAAATATAATATTAAACTTTGACAAAAGCATCATAATTAGATCAAAGTGAATAGAAATTGGATAAAATTTACAAAAATCTCAGGTTTAGCAACTCAAAACCATGATAAAGAAGTCTATACTCAAAGAGCAATTAGAGAATTAAATCGAATTTTCATTTTTCCAAATCTTTACAAGTAGGGAAAATTTTGTAATAGTAACATAAAATTTTTAACAACAAACCAAAAATGGTAGCTTGAAATATTTAGAAATTGTGCGAAATGAAAAGTAAGTTAGACATCATAGATACAAGTATGCTAAGAGGGTTCAAGTTTAACCAACAAAAGAGGTATGATGAACTTCCTAGGGATAAGAATTGAAGTCAAATTTACAAGGATGTCAAAGATAGAGTTTCACATGATACGAGTGTCAAACTTAAAGGAGGAGCAAGATGAAGCGAGGAAATGAGGTATGAACGGTAACGCTCATGATCAAGGAGAAAGGGAAATTAGACAACAAGGAAACGCCAGATACTCAAATCTCAGACAACAATGTCATCACTCCACTAAGGAAACAAAGGGTAATAACCAGGTCAGGAAATGATAGGAAATTTAAAAAGGGATATATGAACATGTCAAGATGTGAGCCTAAAAGAGTCGAATCATAAAGATAGCTAGTTACCAACCAGTAAGAGATATCAGAAAATGAATTTTACTTACAACGGATTGACGGAAACGATAAGAGGACCACTGTGGAATGAAAACTGTTGAAAACGGATGACAAACGGAGCACCAGGACGGATTATAGACAAAAATTGAAGAGGTAATGATGAAGGAAAAAGAAGGGCGAAGAAGAGGAAAAGAAGAAAGAGACGTGGGAAATCAAAAATGAGGCAAAGAACACCACCGCTATTTATTATACGTACGTTTCTTCGTCGTTAAGAAACTTCGATAGTTATTAAAACCGTTTCGAGTTAAATTTAACCGGTTTAAGAAAGAGTCTCATAAATGAAATGGAATCAATAATAAATAAGTTTTAAAGAATGAAAAATAAAATAAACTCAGATAGTTAACGGAAATAATAAGAAATCGGCTTGAAACGGAATTATTAGCGATTTTTACGAAACTAACGGATATTAATAAAAATTGCTAACTTAGTGAAATAAGCTCAAAATAGCTAATTGGACGGTTTTGTTCCCGAAATCCATCTCGGGTTCACTTAAAACAACTTTTATAAGGACTCGTAAAGAAACGGAAATTATTAAATAAATAAACTCGAACTAACTTCAATAAACTCGAACTAACTTTAAATAAACTTATTAATGATTATTAAAATTAACGTATCGAATTATGATGAAATTAATTAATTAGCTAAGCATATATATATAAATCGTTAAATGATGTAATTAAATTCAAAATAGCAATTAAAAGAATTTTATCCAACTTAATAAAATACGGGGTGTTACAATCACCCAATCTTTTAAAAAGTTTCGTCCTCGAAACTTGAAAGTATAAATGAAAGGTTATAAAAATAAAACTGAAATTGGAATCGGTAACCAAAACATTTAAAAGGTCACTTATCGTAAGAATCAAAATTCTTTCCAAAATTTCAAATAAAATTTTCCGACATAACCAGATTCTCATCAAAGGAACGGAAGTGCTCTCGTTGCGCATTCAAGAACATCACATTCCAAATCCAAGATAAGGTCAAAGGCAAATCATTTGTATAAATCAAAAATCAAAATACTTTCAAAAACATTAATGAAGAGCTTTCAAAAGTATAAGTCTCATTCATGGAACGAAATTGCTCTTGTCGTGCACACAAGAACGCTAACTTTCCAAGTCAGAGACAAATTTAAAACAAAAACTATTCGCCGACAAGCGTAGAACAAGTTATCAAACGTTTCCAATAACTAGTTCTAACATCCGATCAACGTTAAAATCAAAATAAGAGAAAGGTAATCTACTCAAATTTTCTTTTGCAAAAAGCCAAAATAGAAATAAAGGTTTCACCTTTAAACTCAAAGGGGAATCAAATTCCTGAAAATATAATATTAAACTTTGACAAAAGCATCATAATTAGATCAAAGTGAATAGAAATTGGATAAAATTTACAAAAATCTCAGGTTTAGCAACTCAAAACCATGATAAAGAAGTCTATACTCAAAGAGCAATTAGAGAATTAAATCGAATTTTCATTTTTCCAAATCTTTACAAGTAGGGAAAATTTTGTAATAGTAACATAAAATTTTTAACAACAAACCAAAAATGGTAGCTTGAAATATTTAGAAATTGTGCGAAATGAAAAGTAAGTTAGACATCATAGATACAAGTATGCTAAGAGGGTTCAAGTTTAACCAACAAAAGAGGTATGATGAACTTCCTAGGGATAAGAATTGAAGTCAAATTTACAAGGATGTCAAAGATAGAGTTTCACATGATACGAGTGTCAAACTTAAAGGAGGAGCAAGATGAAGCGAGGAAATGAGGTATGAACGGTAACGCTCATGATCAAGGAGAAAGGGAAATTAGACAACAAGGAAACGCCAGATACTCAAATCTCAGACAACAATGTCATCACTCCACTAAGGAAACAAAGGGTAATAACCAGTCGAAATGATAGGAAATTTAAAAAGGGATATATGAACATGTCAAGATGTGAGCCTAAAAGAGTCGAATCATAAAGATAACTAGTTACCAACCAAAGAAGAGATATCGAATTAGGAAGGTATTCAAGACAAGGAAATAACGAGTAAACTTTTATACTTAAGAATCAAATCCAACCAATGTATGAACGAAAGGGAGGAAAATGATTATTGGTACGAAAGAGGATTTTTAAGGCTTAATCCATACGCTTCCTAAAACTTAAGGTTCTCTCTAACAAGGTCACGCCTATTAGGGTATTGTACCTTCATAACAAAATGACCAAATCCCAAACAAGGGTCAAGGTAAAATAAACGCTCGCTTAAGGGGTGATAGACCGGTTAGATACTTCTTCCACCTATCTTATCACATATTAGGATTTCCCTAAAGCAAATCTACCACTCAAGTATAAAAGTATCTCTGTATCTCAAGAACTCGACACAACCTCAATGTTTTAAAAACCAAAGAATAAATTGACAAAGACTTCTCAACAAAGTTCTCAAGAAACAACTAACACCAAATCACATTCCCAATCTATACGGGATTGTTAACATCTAAAAATGGGTTTTCTTCCAAATTCATATTCTAAACTTATCTCATGTTTACTCCTAAGGTGACGACGCTCAACCTACTAAGCTTTCAAATCCCAAACATAAACAACAAAGCCAAGTTCTATAACTTTAATTACATAGGCAACTCATTCCTAACACAAAGAATCCACCAATCGATTATACTCACTTTGTCAAGGAACTAGGTATAAGAATCACTAAGTATGTCTCATCCCCTTACCTAAGTCTTTCTAACATCACATCCTCTCAAAACCAGGATTAAGGGTCAGACACAAACAATCTCCTCAAAAGTCGAATTTTCCAACCAAGGTCAACATTCCTCAAAAGAAAGAGTACTATCAAAAAGGCGTTAAGGGAGGATAAGCAAGGACCAAAGAACAAGTTAGAAGTACAAGAGTAGCTTTTAAAGTAAAACAGAAGGGAGTTTAGAAGGAGGATAAGCACCAAGAGATTAAGAATAAGGTGAGATACAAAAAGAACGAGAAACATCTTCAAGGAAGTAGAAGCATTCTTCAAAGGTTGAACAATCTTCAATCCTCAGCAATAGGCACTAAATCTTGATCTTCTTAAAATATATAAGTGTCCTTTCAATGGAACGGAGATACTCTTGGCGATCACTCAAGAACATCAATATTCCAATTCAAAGACATAAAAATACATTTTTACACCAACAAATGATAAAACTAATTATCAGACGTCTCCAACAACAAGATTTAACACTAATTGACGTTAAAACCAGGGAAAAACATTAAAATATTTTCAAAACCTTTAGTTCAAAAAATTTTTATAATAAGGGTAATAACTCCATTAGCTATAGATAAGCTCACGGTCATTGATCCAAGAACGCAACAATTATTAAATGACAATCAACAAACAAGTTAGTACCTAACAAAGAGCAAACACAAAGAGACTACAACATAAGATCCTAAATCTACCCATCCTACCTGTCTCTCAAGTTTATTATTTTAAGGTCAAGTTATTTATAGTGGGGTGCACAAACGTGCGTCGGGAGCAAATATGCTCTGATACCAACTGTCACACCCTCATTTATCGCGGAAAAGTAAACACGTAATTCTAGAATAAAACTGCATGGATATGTTTGTAATAGGTTCATTTGGGTAAAAACCTGTAATTTTTAAAACCTGAACCTGTTATAAAGATATCCAAATTGGAAGCTGTCAAACATACAAGGTCTAACTAGAAGTTTCATAACATAACCATCGCTAAAGTCGCGAATAGCAAATTATACAACCAAATGTAAAAAGGGAGACATATGTCCCTGAAATGTATGTGACATAAAAATATTTAAGGGTCACAATATAATAAAGTCAATCTAGGTCCCAAGGTTACTTTGCTCGCTAGCTCGTCCATGTACCCCATATATGCATCACCTACCTGTCAATCGCATTTTATACAAATACGAAAGCCACAGTCAGTGGGGAGTAACTCCGAGTTCTCCCAGCCACGAAATGTCAGAATTAATATAACATGTAAACATAAGAATATGAATACGAATCACACAATGCCTTAGCATATAGATGCTAGAAAATCGTGCTTATCATGTGAACAACAATATAACAACACATAGTCCTAGCATGTGAATACTAGACCGACTCATACTACACTATCATGTGAATCACATAACATCCAGGAATCCAAACTCTATCAACCATAGCCGGCTTGCATCTCACCTTCTATGATTCATAGAATCATCAAACAAGAAAGGACAATATATCAAAGACAGGCATAAGTTCTTAGCACGGTCAATAGTCACTTTGTAACTCGAGTCTATACCACGAGGTAGGGAAGGTAATCGAACCGGTATCCTGGCTCAGAGGTTCTATAAAAACATGGCCAAGACACAACACAACCCTAGTCCTAAATCACAAGAGACCTAGACATGCGGATACACACCACCGCACCCAAGACCCACAATTTTATAAAACCATGTGAGTACCCTAAGGAGTCCACCAAAGGGTTGGCTAGTACTTAAGCTGACCACTTACTCTCAAAATAAGTAACGAGGTCATGCCCCAACTTGGATATAAACCCACCAAGTCAGGAACACAAAGGCTATTGAGCAGTGAACATACACTCGTCAAAGACTATAAAGGCCTATCTATGATGAAGGCCGAAATACTCACCTAGGACCTAGTCCCAGCTAGTCCCAGCTTGAATACTTAAGCCCACACCACACAAGACGAGTAGGATACCCAATTAACCATAAAAGGGACAAAGAGTCCAAACTTGTACACACAAAAGATCATACACACCCTAGTATATGAAAGGCTACGCAAGAGCATATTCAGCTGACAATCCAACAATATCTCCAATATCAATAATAATCCAAATTCCAGCTAACCGTTAATCTCATAATTCATGAGAACAAGCTAAAATGGCAAAGAGACAACAAGACTCAAGTATAAGGCAACCAATTCATCCAACAACCAACATGTGAAATGATAGTCACAAATATTAAGGCATCAACGTAAAACATCCAATAACAACCAATCTCACCTCAAGACAAACCCTCGACCCGAGTCCCGCGACGGGTCATCGGTCAAATCGAGGTGACCGGTTTAAACCTAGTTTGACCAAACTCGTTCGGTCAATCTGCCCACTTTCGAGTCTTGGCCTACTTTGGCCCAAATCACAAATTTTATCGCAATATTATTCTCATGCTATTTCCAATTTCTATCATGTGAAAAACGAAAGTAAAACATTATCAATCACCTAAACACTTATCAAACAACAAACACAACATCAACTACTAATGTGACATTAATTCGTCGAGTAACTCGGAATAGTTACCTTACGCTAGCAAAGAGACAAGTAATAACTTGAGAAAGCTTCTAAAACCCAAAATTACTCTTCATCTTCAACCACATATGAGCCACCTAAAATAATTATGTGAAAGGACGATATTAACGAATTATCGTTATATAAAATAAGAGACGGAAATTAAATAGATAACTAATCTTAGACTATTATCTCGAATTTTAGACACTTGTTGTATACATAGGTTTTACGTGACACTTCAATACGGTAATTCCAAGCTTCAAATGAAATTAAACTCTTACAAGATACTAATGCCACATTAACCTTAATCTCACCCATATAATTTCCCATTTAGTGAGCCAACTCGGACCCTTCACACAAACTACTTCATAACCTCGACCCAAAAATCACCCAAAACAAACCCAAAAGATGCCTAAGTTCGACCCCAACTCCAGTCCTCAAATGTAAAGTGAAAACCCACGATGACGGCTCTCCCCCCTCGCCCAAAACAGTACCAATCGTCCCCTTAAGACTCCATTCTCGCGCCTAAAGACAGTCTAGCCGAGCCAACTAAGTCGGCATTTAAAACGGTTTTAGAGCGGAAATCCACAAGTATAAAGCAACTCAAAAACAGTCCTAAAGACTACAAAAATCGCCCAACACGAGTCCAAATCACCCAAAACAATCCCTACATGTCAGGATACACCGTCTCAACTATAAAACACACCAATTATCACCCAAAACAATCCATACATGTCAGCATACACCGTCTTAAATATACCACTTACTAGCTAGCATCCCAAATGATCCCTAGAGGTCAGTATACACCGTCTCAATCATCTCCACATATCAGTATACACCGTCTCAACTATACAACCGACTAATTAACATCCATAAGGATCCCTATATATAATTATACACCGTCTCAATTATAAAACAGACTAACCAAAGATTCGAAATAAACATATTTTACAAGTAATATCGAGTAATCCGTTATCGTTACCTTTTTAATCTTCTACCAGACCGTCTATTTTAGTACATACAACCGTCTTATAATAAATAAAGCTGAAAATATAAATGGGTTTGTAAAAATACATGACGAAAATGAATTTTACTTACAACGGATTGACGGAAACGATAAGAGGACCACTGTGGAATGAAAACTGTTGAAAACGGATGACAAACGGAGCATCAGGACGGATTATAGACAAAAATTGAAGAGGTAATGATGAAGGAAAAAGAAGGGCGAAGAAGAGGAAAAGAAGAAAGAGACGTGGGAAATCAAAAATGAGGCGGAGAAGCCTGCCACCGACTTTATTTATTATACGTACGTTTCTTCGTCGTTAAGAAACTTCGATAGTTATTAAAACCGTTTCGAGTTAAATTTAACCGGTTTAAGAAAGAGTCTCATAAATGAAATGGAATCAATAATAAATAAGTTTTAAAGAATGAAAAATAAAATAAACTCAGATAGTTAACGGAAATAATAAGAAATCGGCTTGAAACGGAATTATTAGCGATTTTTACGAAACTAACGGATATTAATAAAAATTGCTAACTTAGTGAAATAAGCTCAAAATAGCTAATTGGACGGTTTTGTTCCCAAAATCCATCTCGGGTTCACTTAAAACAACTTTCATAAGGACTCGTAAAGAAACGGAAATTATTAAATAAATAAACTCGAACTAACTTCAATAAACTCGAACTAACTTTAAATAAACTTATTAATGATTATTAAAATTAACGTATCGAATTATGATGAAATTAATTAATTAGCTAAGCATATATATATAAACCGTTAAATGATGTACTTAAATTCAAAATAGCAATTAAAAGAATTTTATCCAACTTAATAAAATACGGGGTGTTACAGTCACCTTCCAATTAGTAGATTATACAACCAGTTGTATACGGTTGTATGATGTAGAATCCGAGCTGTGTACTAAAGTTATCGAGTTTTGTTAAAAAGAATCTGAGTTGTACTTTAAAGTTTTTGAAGTCACACACTTAAACATAAAAAAAATAAACTCTTACAAAACTCAATAAAATTGCACATAAGCTCGGATTAATGTATAAGGTTGTACAATACTTATTATACAACTGGTTGTATAGTAATATTTGTGGTCACCTTCGTTCAGCAATTCCAGGAAAAACTTCACTAAACTCTTTTTGATTGATGCTTGTATAGTATCTCCCTGTGGACAACAATTTTGTTTTAGTTTACTTGATACTTAAAGTTAAATGGTGCACTAAACAGTGGCGTCTTTATGGGGGTGCGGTGGATGCACCTGCACCCCCCAAGCCATTTTATTCCAAGTACATATTAGACAGGCGTTTTAACAGTATATGCATCATGGTGCAGTGGTACGTATGGTGAATGTTTTGTTGGATGTTTGGTATTCGATCCACAGGGTCATCTTTTTTTATTTAATTATTTTTGTTCTCTTACCTAGAACTATTTCCTCCTAAATCAAATTAAATATCAATGTCGTCAATAATTATGTGTGATAATTAATATTGTAGTTACTCTTTTATATAAGACGATTTTACCCAATGTTAATTAAAAGTAGTTATCAAAAATAAACTCGTCTCACAATATACTTGTGTAAAGTCCCACCTTATACAAGTATTTGTGTTAATACTATGACCGTAGGAAAATAACATACTCCATTATTAGTACTAAAGTTATTATTAACCGTCGTCTAGCATTTTTAGAAATTTGATTGTCGAGATTTCAAATCCGTAGCCGCACCCCCTATAGACAAATCCTAGATACGCCACTGGCATTAAAAAGTTGTAAAAAAGAAAAAGAGTCGATCATACATTCTGGTCCGCCAGAATGAGTTCCACCCCTTGTACCACTGTTGGATCCTTATCTGACCTTCTCAGCCACATACAAATGACCCTCACCCTGATTTGCTCTGTCTTTGGCGTACTCTGAGTGATGCTGGAGATCGGAATACTTTCATGGTTTGCCATGTTAATGAAGTTTCTTTGATTGTGATTATGGTATAATAATCTGGTGGGTTGTGTTAATTTTATATATGTTTCATATGCCCTAATTAATGGGCATAACTGTTGGTAACTCCTCTAAACCACTACTCCACTCCTCCACAATGTTTGTAACTGCTGATTAACCATTATTCTATAATGGTGGGTTAATTCTGAAGAATTGAAGGCGCATCGAATTCTGGAGTGAACGGATGTTGGCCCATGATTCTAATTCAGAATTGTTATCGTAAATCGTCAAATATTTTTTTGCCGATTCAATTCAAGGGAATTAACTATAATGATTATGATATTATGATGAAAATTAGGCCATAAAAATAGACTTGTTGAAGCGAAAATTTCTTGGTAGCCTAACATTGTCACCTTCAGTAAGCGGAATGGCGGCTGGTAGATAGTAGCCGTAATTTTTTGCTCCAAGTAAATTCTCGGTGATGATTAGTGATCTGTCCAGATCTGAGAGAATATTTAAAATTGTAAATAATAATTTGACAAATTATTTTTATCGTTAAATAATGTTTTTGATTATTTTTACAAATTATTTTTATTCTCTAAATAATGTATTTGGTTATTGATATTTTTGATTATGATATTAGGTATTTTATTTACAATTGCATTTTTTTATGTAGTATTTAATTTTTAAAAAATTTTAATTATTAAATAATTTATTTGATTATTGACATTTTTTATTATGATATTACCTATATTATTTACAAATGCATTTTTTTTACTTTTAATTTTTTAATATTGGGATATTTATATTGATATTTTAATTTGAATTTGTTACTATTGGGAAAACTATAGTAAAAATTCTTTTTCTTTTTGTAAATATTTGTAAATTGTAATTGTAATTTGTTGTTATTTATTGTAATGTATATTGCTGTAATTGAATATTTTTTATTGTAATTTTTTTTTGTAATTGTATTAATTACATATTTCAGTGTTAATCATTAAATCAGTACGTCCCGAACAATTAAATCAGTACGTCCCAAACAATTTCGCAAAGAACATCAACAAGAACGTTATTTTTTAATTAATTCCGTAATTTTTTCTGTGGGACCCGCATTTGACGAATTTAAAAAAAAAAACAACTTGTTGTGATGACGTGGACGCACAGAAATCGTTTAAATGTTCTTGTTTTTATTAAGATAAGATCAGACGTATAATGTTCAAAATCCCATCACCTATCAAATTCTTGGCAAATCCTACCTCAACTACTGAATTCCTATCATTATTCTTAAACTAGCTGACAATCCTACTTCAACGTAAACATAAACATAAAAATGATCACATCTATTAATTTGTGGATTGAAGTAGGCATACAAGGAATTTATAATTTATTTATCGTTCATGACTGAGGGGAGTTATACGTTAAATGCGGCGTCCATGTGTCTCTAAAGTACGTGAGTTAATTCAATTTTTTATATCACATCAAACTATCGAAGCATGATGTAGATTATAAAAAAATATCATTATAGCCTTGGCTTATAAACCATGCAAAATGTACAATTTTATAAAAATCTTCCCTAGGTTAGGTATGTATGTATTTTACACCCTTTTAAGTGAATTAATCCACATGCCCTACAATTTATTATGAATTTGTAGTGCGGTTTTGAAATCATGAAACGGGTTTGCAAGAATTCGGGTCAATATATGTCATTTTTGGGTGTGGCATGTTGTTAGAATTAGGCTAATTCATGGATATGAGAGGGAAAATAAGTAAAAAGTAGCTTCTTTGTATATATATTTTACGAAGGCTTCAAAAGATTTAGAGGATCGATATGCTCCGTTATAATTTTATTTGCGTTTATTTGATCTTCTGACATTAGTATTTATTGTTGAATGTAGGATCTCTTAAGTAAGAGCCTATTAATTTGAAACGATACAAAAAATTACAATTACATAAATTTATCTTATTCTCTCATAGATGTAAAAATCCTATCCACTTTAACATTTTATTTATCTTTAGTTATGTCATATTTGTAAAGAGTATAGATTAAAGGTTGTATATTGCATAATTCTCAATGAATAATTACAAGCTATTTATGCTAGTTACAAGAGTATGAACACTATAGTAAATCTAGTAAAAATACAAACACACTCCTTGATTATAGGAGATGAATAATCTTGAGGATCAATTAGTGTGATTAGCTAAATATACAAGATTATATTCCTTGATTTGTGATATGATTTGGTTGACTTGTTTTGATATTCTTAACACTCCCGCGCAAGATGGCCGGTCGGAGACGAAAACCAGTCTTGGACGATAATTCGAAGAAGCGGGGCTTATGTAGGGGCTTCCTTAGGGTGTCGGCTAACTGATCAGTACCATTTATATGCTGAATGCGAATGGATCCTTGACGAACATGTTCCTTTACAAAGTGAAATGAGAGAGCTAGGTGTTTCATGCGAGAGTGAAACACTGGGTTAGCCGAGTAGTGTGTTGCAGAGAGATTGTCACAGTAGATTACGGATGGTGAGGTGCGACTGAAACCGAGTTCGGTGAGGACTGAAACGAGCCACAGGACTTCCGAGGTAGTATTGGCAATTGCTCGAAATTCGGCCTCGGTAGAGAACCGGGAGAGGGCTTTTTTCTTTTTCGAAGACCAAGATATGGGGTTACTTCCAATGTTGATTATATAACCCGTTGTGGAGACATAATCAGCTGGATCTCCGGCGAAATCAGCATCACAAATGGCGTGAAGGGTAAGCGGTGTTGAGTGATTCAATGAATGTCGAGGTGAATTATTCCATTGAGGTATCGAAGGAGTCTTTTGAGAGCAGTCAAATGACTAGAGGTGGGGTGGGTGAGAAATTTTGCTAGTTTATTGACTGGGAACGCAATATCGGGTCGAGTGAGTGATAGGTATTGAAGAGTTCCGACAATGGCGCGGTAGTCTGCAATGTTTTCAATGGGTTGGTTTGGTTCTTTGACGAGAGGTGGGTGAGCAACCATAGGTGTGGAGGCGGGCGTGGTCTCATGCATATTGAACTTGTGAAGTAAATCAGAGAGATACTAAGTTTGATTGAGATGGAGACCATTTTTCATTGGGGTAACTTCAATTCCAAGGAAAAAGGAGAGGGGACCAAGGTCCTTTAGAGAGAATTTGTCAGATATACGATTGATGAAATATCAAATATGAGAGTGGTTGGGACCGGTGACGATGAGTCGTCCACATAAACAAGCACAAATAATGTGGTGGTAGGGGTTTTTAAAATAAAGAGAAAGGGGTCAGAGATGGAGTTTCGAAAACCAAACGAGAGCAGGTAGTTTTTGAGTTCAGTGTACCAAGCTCGGGGAGCTTGTTTGAGTCCGTAAATTGCCTTATGAAGCTTGCAATCATAATCATGTTTGTCGATGTCTACGAACCCAGGGGGTTGGTACATAAAAATTCGAGTCAATGAGGTGTCGTTGAAGAAAGGCATTGTTGACATCGATTTGATGAAGATGCCAATGGTGGGACACGACAATAGAGAGAACGCGTCTGATGGTGGCGGGTTTAATGACCGGGCTAAAGGTTTACGAGTAGTCAACACCGGGGCGTTGGTGGAAACCCTTAGCAACGAGTCGGGCTTTATATTGTTTGAGGGTACCGTCCGGGATTGTACTTCACGCGATAGACCCATTTGCAGCCTACTACATTTTGGGCTTGGTTGCGAAGGACAAGGGACCAGGTTTGATTACGGAGGAGGACTTGATGCTCATCGATCATCGCATCACGCCACCTAGGGTAAATTAGGGCTAGTTTTGTGGTGGTTGGTGTCGTGTGAGGTGAGGGTAGCGTGGCAGTTTTGGCATACCGAGGGTTGGGTTTAACGATGTTGTTGGTAAGGCGAGTGATAGCACGTGAGGGCGGGGCGGGGGTGTGGTTGGTGGTGGTGTGGATGTGATGATGGGAGATAATAGCGAGATAGAGGAAGGAGGAAGGAGGAAGGAGGAGTGGCAGGAGATGTTTACGGAGTGGAGGAAGGAGTAGGGTTAGGTGTTGAAGTCGTGGTAGGGAAGTTAGGTGGAGATCGTTCTGGGCTGGTGTGAGGAGTCATGGTGGGGGGTGAGGATGTGGGTAGGGCGGGTTCATGGAGTGGTATGGTATGGTTGTTAGAAATCTATATCTCATTATACTCAACATATTCATATATGTGATAATCTATTTAGTCATAAAATAAATTGTGATCTTATGCATGCAAACATAATTAGATAAAGAGAAGAAATCGTCATTCTTACTATGAAAGCTTCGAATTTTGGGCACAAGAAAGATCTCCTTCTTACTTGTTCTTGAGCTTTCCTTATATGGAAGAACAAAGATTCAAGCTTAGAATCTCTCCCAAAGATGTATACCCAAGATAACCTCTTAAAAGACTAATATTATTAATACTAGAACAATATTAATCTTACTAAAAATTGACCCAAAATATTGTATTTGGTCTCTTGTTTTTCGGTCAAGAGAAGAGGGAAGAAAGAGTAATATTCTCTCTAAAATTTCTATAAGTTTTAGATGTTAAGAATGTATGATAATTATGCCCAACACTAGTCTTAATCTATTTGTATAATAGAGATTCTAAAGGGTAAAAACCCTTGGCTTGCTAGGTTGGGAAACCGGTTTTGGGGAAGGGGCTAGGGCCAATGCATGACCAAGATGCTCTTCACAAAAGCAACTAGGTGTGCATGGCTATCACTTAGGTTAATGATTATGCTTTCCACTTAAAATAATCAACACAATATTTAGCCTAATGCTCCCTCCATTTCGGCACTTATATAAGATAAAATGGGTTCCATTTTATCTTTGTCAATTTATCAATTTGTCACATGTCACAAGTCATGTGAAATTGTCATGCATTTTTAACATATTAAAAATCAACGTATTAATAAAAATACGTCATGTACAAAATCGACTTAGTAATTCATAATTACTTGTACCAAAACGGTTTACCAATTATAAATCACATCTTGTATTTATAATAAATTATTCATTCAGTTTCAATTGTTTCGTAAACAATAATTTTATCCAAGTAATAAAACAATTTAATTACTTAGACCGTATCTTTATTTAATCAAATTACAATAAGACACGTAAATATTACTTCCAAAATCGTCCGTCAATTTTAAGTAATTTAATTAACTCGTATCGTCATACGATCAATTAAATATTCAATTAAGAGTGTTGGATCAACTGATCACCACCGTCGCACGACAGTAATGTCAAACTCTAGTCAGCCAATCATTACCGATATGTGTGGACCAGTTGACTGTAAAAATATTACATCCCACATGTATTCTAAAAATGAGACTTAAACATGTGATCATCATGATCGACAGTTGTGATCGCATTATTGTCGGAGGACACATATTCCAACAATCTCCCACTTGTCCTCGACAAGTGTGCGTCACCAATTCTCTTGTCCTATTACTATCTCCCACTCAATGCAAGGTGTCTTCCAGGTCGTACTTGCAAGTGATCATATATAGAGTGATTTCCTCGATCTGTAGAATAACTGATTGACCGGAATTATCCACCATGGATACCTTCCGAGTGTGGCCACGCATTTCCAGTTCATTACTCCTCGAGTGGCCCTGAGATATGGTTATAACCCTGACAAGGGGTGGACAATTCCTATTGCACTTATTCCCTTCGACTAGCCACGACCATCATAACCCAAAATATGTCCATTTGACCACATTTACGAAGGTCGTAGTAACATAAATCAAAGCTAATCTGAAACTGTGCCACCTTAGGTGAACAGTCTTTAGTCAAAATAATCGACTCATTAGAATACTATAGTTGCTCTCGCCACGACCAGGCTATATAAATTTGCCAGAACTCTATAAGCGGTCATTAGGCCTGACAAGGTGTTCCTAACAGTCTGCCTATGTGATCGACTAGTCATCTCACATGACTCCATGGCACTTGAACTTGCCATCAATCGCATCACACTCTAGTCACTTCAAGACGTCACCTCATGTAAATGACTATAGGCGAATACAATGCTAATCCGTGTTCACTTTAACGGGGTTCAATTTTCTCTACAACCCGTTTGGATGTAACAAAGTATAAGGTGAGTTAATAATAACTCAAACGACGAATGTCGACATCACACTTGGGTAGTCAATACCATATTACAACCTTGTGATGTTTATCATAAGTGTGTAAACACTAAACGTTTGCAACATGAGTTTAACATATCATGTGTCCATGTGTTCAAACTCTTGAATTGCATTTTCCTTTATATTCATGTTTGTCTCACATAGCATGAACCTTACCAAGTACACACACACACACATATATATATATATATATATATATATATATATATATATATATATATATATATATATATATATATATATATATATATATATATATATATATATATATAGGTTCCCAACCTAGGTTTAGGTTCTTTATTTTAAAATAACTTTCTTGTTGTTTATCACATAACCAACAACTTTCGGTGGATGATCTAACTTGCACTGGTCAAGTGTTCTACCAACTCGCAATGCACTAGGTATACGTTTTGTAGAATCTTGCAACAATTGTCAAGATGATTAGCCTAGCACTTCTCATAAGTCCTAGCATACTAGTTTGGAGTAACTACTTACTATAACCAAGTATCTTTTCAAACTTATTTCTCTTTTTAGCTTAAATAACTTAGGATTTTCATAAATCCTTACTTGTTCTCGAACTTCAATATGTGCAACTTCTTGTCACATAATAGAGTGTTTTGTCAAACACTAGGATAGCTCATTAGTTCTCCTCGAGAATTCATGACGATTCTTCTATGGCTTGCCAATGACTCATCATGCTCTTAAGCATGTAATTCATTATTGGACATGTGCATGATTATTCTAATGGCGGAAACATTAGTAATTTTTAATCATGTAATCAACTATTCTTAGGTTCAATGAATGACCATGACTGCTTATGGTAATTCCATTTTTATCGATATGAATAACCTACGTTTCTCGTTGATTTGATGTGCATATCTCAATGCCAATCCAACATCCCATGATGTAATTTAATTCATCTTAGTCCATTTTCATCCAGAATTGAAAACTCAAATACTTTTTTGTGGAGATAGTATTAGCTCGTCATTCTCAATGAGTAATGAGTTATGAGTTTTACAAGATGATTTCTCCCACTAAATTTCATGTCTTCACATGATAATTTCAAACTCTCACTCAATTCCACACGTTTCAAATTAGACTACTCAATCGAAAAATTTCAAGAATTGAAATACATTGTGCTTTGCCATGTTATTAAGATAAAACCATATATGTTCCCAACATATCTTTTCAAAATACCTATTTTGAAAAGGTTCATCTTAAACTTATGGAAAGAGATTTTAATCTCTAACTCATTCATTCTAATAATGATGCGCAACAATGTCATTATTTAAATGTGAAATTCCATTTAATATACGTCCTTCTCAAAATACCCTTTTGGAAGGAGGTTTAACCATTTTATTTATAACGAGGTTAAGTAATGACACTAGCGTGGTTAACAATTAACTTAGCTCTTGTAGACATCGGCATATCTTCTTTTGCAACTTTTAATCATAAATCTCATTTATATTCAAGGATGCAATTTTGTTTCATTTAGGCTCTTAAGTAAATATCAATATTGAAACTCTTGGTCATATGTTGTTCATAAACAAACCAAATCTCTTGTTGACACTTTTCATTAGTCATTTTCTTCCAAAACTTTCTTTTGGTGTCCTCATGTAGTTATCTCAAGAATATATTCTTTTGATTACTTCACTTGGTCTCTTTTGTCATGTAAATCTCATCTACTCAAGACCATAGATCTCATCTATTTAAGTATACACCCTATATTGGTATACAAATCATTCTTCCTTTTGTGGATCATATTTACTCAAGCATTACAAAATTTCTTTGCATTCTTTGTGTCTTCCATTTTTCTCCCACTCTATCTTTAGAATAAATACACTAGATATTCAAAGATAGTTTTATGAGACACAAATAATGATTTTTGAAGTAGAAGGAGGATTATCTCATAGATTGACTAATAGACTTTAAATTTGATAAGTGTACTTGGTAATTGACATTCCTTTAGAAGAGTTCATCAACTCAATATCACTTTATAGTTGATCATACACAAGCCTTAAGCTTGTGGACATATAATGAATCCAGTTGTCTATTAGATCACTTTAAGTAGATGATCATATGTTTCTATGTGCAAGCTTATAAAGACGAATTTTTAGACCAAGGAAATACGATAAAAGGGGTGACTTGGGTTGCAAACCAAGCCACCATAATCCAAAATACAACAATTGTTTAGAAAGGATCAACCATTTCCATGTCGAACACGGAAATCAAAATAGTTCTAAAAATCCGAAACATAATTTAAAATAAGACAATAATAAAAGCCAAGCTTCATTGGTAGCTACTCCTAGCTCCTTGATGATTTCTCAAGCTTGCTTTTCTTTTCCTTTGTCTTTGCTTGGAGGAGGCCCTATTTACAATAAAAAGGGGATACATTATAACAACTTTGTATCAAAATACCATAGTTGAATTAGAAACATAAAAGAAAGGATAGTCATTTACCTACTGGAGTGATCTTTCCAGCTTTGATGTCACCAAGATACTTGGAACAATTCCTCTTCCAATGTCCAACACCATTACAATAATGGCATTTGTCAAGAGGACCCTTCTTGGTCTTGGAAGTGCTAGCTTCAAAAGTCTTAGCCTTGGTGGACATGGGAGCTTGCCTCTTACCCTTTTTCCCATTCTTCTTGAACTTCCCCTTACTCTTAGTGCTTATGTTAAGCACATCCTTAGGTGGGTTAACATTTAGCCCCATGTCTCTTTCGGCTTGCACAAGTAACTTGTGCAACTCTTCAAGAGACACGTCTTTGTCTTGCATGTTAAAATTCACCCGGAATTGAACATACGCTTTGACTTTGGATAAGGAGTGTAGAATCCTATCTACAATGAGCTCTTTGGGGATTTCAACCTTTTGAATCTTCAATGTCTCGACTAGCTCCATCAATTTGAGCACATGAGGGCTAACCTTTTTGCCCTCCTTGAAATCGAGATCAAAGAATGCCGAGGCCGCCTCATATTGGACGATCCTCGGAGTTTGTGAAAACATTGTCACAAGTTGGGAATAAATTTCATTAGCGGTGCCCATTTTAAATGCACTTCTTTGGAGATCCGCCTCCATCGCAAAAATCAACACATTTTTCATTGCGGCGGACTCTTTGTGGTAAGCCTCATATGCTTCCCCAGTGGCGGCGGTCGACCTAGTATTAGGTTCGGGTGGAGAGGCCTCGGTGAGGTAACGAAGCTTGTCGTCACCTTGGGCGGCTAATTTGAGTTGGGCATCCCAATCGGAGAAATTTGACCCATTCTTTTCAAGTTTACAACGATCCATGAAGGATCGGAGCCATGAAACATTAGTGAGAGGTGCGGCGTTGGTGTTTGGTGTGGCCAATTGTTATGAGAAATAAAGTGGTCTACAAAATAAAATAGAAGGAATAAAACATTTGTCGTTTCCAAAATAATAATAATACATGTAAATTTTAATTTAAACAAGTTTTATTGCATTTATCTAGTGACCTCTACCCAACATGATAAATGATTCCAAGACCCAAATTCATATTAACTTGGGCACGGGGTAGCCGATAGAACCCTTATCAATATAACTCGGTGGATTAACTCTTTAATCGATTCTACTTTTAGAACTCTTGGTCGATAAAATTACTCTAATATTTATCTATAGCCCGGAACACATGCGACTACGGTCACGAATACTTCCGTTGAGCTCAATCCAAATTTCAAATAGATGTGTCCATGATCCAAATTCACATTAACTTGGGCACGGGGTAGCCGATTCAACCCGCATCAACATGAATTCGGTGGATAGACATTTATCACCCACTTCCCCTACGTAACAAGGTTTGTACCCCGGGGTGGCCGAGTGCACTCCCTCGCGAAATAGGTTTTCATGGTTTCTACTTTTTGATAAGGCTAGGTCTCAATTGTTGATTTTAGCGAGAGGTCATGTCAATTTATTATCTATCACGTTTTAAGTGAACTAAAGCGGTGAACTACGATAATTGTAATTGACACGGTCGATAAACTCGATAAAATGATAATGCATGTTTTAGTAATGGCGATTTAGCGATGCATGCAACATATAAATAAAATGCAAAGCATAAATAAAATCCTAGTATGGCCTTCCTAAAATAGTAAATCTAATAAACTATTACAAAATCGGAAACTAACTCCTTTGGTCCCTTGAACTTCGGTCTTGGCACGCATATGAAGGCAATTCTTTCTTTAAGGGATCGCCTTCTCGAATGACATTGTCTTCAAGGAACTCCGGAATAAATAAATTACATAATAAATAACTTAATTTCCTATTATACATTTGTAATTAAAAATAAAAATTAATCTATTAAATTACAAAACGGTGATACGAGATCACAATAAATTACAACCGAATCGATATTCCCATACATTTCGGGTAATACCAATTAAAACTAAGGCCATACTAAGTAAAATTACATAATTTCAAAAATTGCATAAAATTAAAAATGACAATCATAATTAAAATGCAGCATTATTATATGTATGAACATGCTCAATATTATGCTAAATCGCCTTTAAGGAGCCAATATCGTATATTAATCGGTTTTTACGGATTTGCGTGATTTAACCTTTTATAATCACAATAATTACATAAATTCATATTTATGTACAAGTTAATTACCCTAACCAACTTAGGACTCAAAATTAGTCTCCAATAACATATTGACAATAATTAACTTATATTTCTTAAAATTGTTCATAAATGGACTCAAAATTACAATATTATGTCATAAACTTCAAATAAATCATAAAAATTTCAAATAAATTTGAAATTTGAAATTTAAACGCATGAACATTCTGGAAAAATACCATCACACTCATAATGTTCAAAACTTAGGTTTAAAAATTTCGAAATTTATCGAGAAAAACAATGTTGCGGTTTATCCGATTTATCAATTATTACCATAAAAATATGAGAAAAATTATTTTTCTTAAATTTTCACTTTTAGATCTGAAATATAAGATAAAATGCAACATGTGACATTTTTCCTTAGTCATGAAGTATGTTTTAGCAATTTTACTAATTAAAGTCACTATTTATGTGATTTTTCATCAAAAATTCATAAATCATGCATAAAGACTTCATTATAGCCAAATATTTTACACACATCTTGTAAAATTGCATGTGACAACATACTAAATTTCTATAACCAGATTCGAAATATAACTCATATTAACCTATTTTCTCATTTAAATACGATTTTAACTTGAAAAATCCATATTTCGAGCATAACAACTCATTTTATTATGAACATTTACAGGCCATCCGTAGATAATATATGTGAAAACATATCCAAAACTCACTGGAAAAATCGAAGTTTAGCTATTTTTCGTCCAAAAATGACATTTTTATCATAAAAATCACATTTTAATGCCTATATTATATATAATGAACAATAAAATCCATAAATTTACCAAAATATCCTAAATACATTTTAGGACCAGAAACTTTAACATGCAACTAAATTTCGTGATATATCATAATAAACACAAATTTATAAGTTTTGTTTGTTAATCTGATAACTCGGAAAAACAATAACCGATTTGCATGCAAACAACCTAAGGCTCATGATACCGCTTGTTAGAAATCTATATCTCATTATACTCAACATATTCATATATGTGATCATCTATTTAGTCATAAAATAAATTGTGATCTTATGCATGCAAACATAATTAGATAAAGAGAAGAAATCGTCATTCTTACTATGAAAGTTTCGGATTTTGGGCACAAGTAAGATCTCTTTCTTACTTGTTCTTGAGCTTTCCTTATATGGAAGAACAAAGATTCAAGCTTAGAATCTCTCCCAAAGATGTATACCCAAGATAACCTCTTAAAAGACTAATATTATTAATACTAGAACAATATTAATCTTACTAAAAATTGACCCAAAATATTGCATTTGGTCTCTTGTTTTTCGGTCAAGAGAAGAGGGAAGAAGGAGTAATATTCTCTCTAAAATTTCTATAAGTTTTAGATGTTAAGAATATATGATAATTATGCCCAACACTAGTCTTAATCTATTTGTATAATAGAGATTATAAAGGGTAAAAACCCTTGGCTTGCTAGGTTGGGAAACCGGTTTTGGGGAAGGGGCTAGGGCCAATGCATGACCAAGATGCTCTTCACAAAAGCAACTAGGTGTGCATGGCTATCACTTAGGTTAATGATTATGCTTTCCACTTAAAATATTCAACACAATATTTAGCCTAATGCTCCCTCCATTTCGGCACTTATATAAGATAAAATGGGTTCCATTTTATCTTTGTTAATTTACCAATTTGTCACATGTAACAAGTCATGTAAAATTGTCATGCATTTTTAACATATTAAAAATCAACGTATTAATAAAAATACGTCATGTACAAAATCGACTTAGTAATTCATAATTACTTGTACCAAAACGGTTTACCAAATATAAATCACAACATCTTGTATTTATAATAAATTATTCATTCAGTTTCAATTGTTTCGTAAACAATAATTTTATCCAAGTAATAAAACAATTTGATTACTTAGACCGTATCTTTATTTAATCAAATTACAATAAGACACGTAAATATTACTTCCAAAATCGTCCGTCAATTTTAAGTAATTTAATTAACTCGTATCGTCATACGAACAATTAAATATTCAATTAAGAGTGTTACCCTTTAGGTATGACCTAAGGGGATCAACTGATCACCACCGTCGCACGACAGTAATGTCAAACTCTAGTCAGCCAATCATTACCGATATGTGTGGACCAGTTGACTGTAAAAGTATTACATCCCACATGTATTCTGAAAATGAGACTTAAACATGTGATCATCATGATCGACAGTTGTGATCGCATTATTGTCGGAGGACACATATTCCAACAATGGTGGCACCATTGAGTGGGTGAGGGAAGGGAGGAGGGCGTGGTTTTGGTGAGAGCGTGGAACGGAAACTCATGTTCAATGAATCTAACATGGCGTGATGTATAAATCTTTTTCGTTGAGGGGTCATAAAATAAGTAGGCACTTTGAGTCATTGAGTAACCCACAAAGAGACATGGTTTCGACTTGGGTTCTAGCTTATGGTTAGTATACAGGCGAAGCCACGGGTAGCATAAGCAGCCGAATGGATGTAGTTTGTTATAGTTGGGTTCTTGGCCAAAGAGATGGTGAGATGGCGTTTTGTTTTAGATTGTTTGAGTGGGGAGTCGATTTATGAGGTAAGTGGCAGTAGCAAAGGCGTAAGGCTAAAACGAGGTAGGCATTTGGGCGTGTGCTAGAAGGGCGAGACTAGTTTCAACAACATGTTGATGGCGTCTTTCGGCAAACCCGTTGTGTCCAGGGGTGTGTAGTGGAGATGTGAGGTGTGTGATGCCGTCATTGAGTAATGTGGGATTTAATTTGACATATTCACCGCTATTATCAGAGTAAAATTGACGGATAGGTTTTTGGAAATATTTTTCAATAATTGCTTTAAATCGTTGGAAAGTAATTACTGTGTCGGACTTGTTTTTAATAGGATAAAGTCAGAAATAATGAGTATAATGGTCGACAAAAATGATTTAGTATTTGTATGAGTCGTGTGACACAACGGGAGCGGTCCAAACATCGGAATAAATTAAATCGAGAGTAGAGGTAGAGTAAAGCGTGGATGTCGTAAAAGGGAGTTTCTGGCTTTTATTGATTAAACATGAATTACAGTGCAAGAAATTAGAAATGCGTATACTGTAAAGCGAATTTAAAATCTTCAGGGTAGCATTAGATGGGTGTCCCAAACGAGCGTGCCACAAGCTGCTAGAGGATGCGGTTTTGGAATGGTAGGCTTGAGGTCATGAGGTGGGTGGGTCTGATGAGGCTGTCGCAACCCCCACTTTGATAACCATAACCATAGTGACCTTGTCTATATTGCTGATACGCATAGACTTGGTCATGCTCCGCTAAACAAGTAACAGCATCGTGCCCCGCAGCACCACATCTCTCACAAAATACCACCTGTTGCACCATAGAATGGAACATAGGTGGACTCCCCCAAGACTGTCTACTCTCCATCTTGTCAAATCTGGCATTAAGAGCTTCCAACTGTGCTAGCATGTGGATGTCAGACATCTTGGCAGAAAAATCAAAGGTACTCAAGCCTTCCCTTTGATGATCTTTCTCCTAGAATCCTGACTAGGTAGGACTTGTAGGACCTATCAAAACAACACTAAAGGAAAAAAATAAGAACATCCTCAAGGAATAAATTCTTTGAGGCTAAAGACAAACTAAAATAAAGAAAATAAAAAGCGTCGTGTCCCCGGCAACGACGCCAAAATTTGATGAGGATGTCGCAACCCTATCAAAGATAATCCCGAGGGGTCTCTAACTAATGCAGCTAAGGAAGTCGGGGTCGAATCCACAGGGAGGCTATGTTGCTATCTACTTGCTAATCTAAGTCTGTCGGTGTCACAAATGGGAGTTCAGATATGATAATTAAACTAAACAGCGAAAACTAGAAGAGTCTAACAGATAAGAGAAATGGACTAGGATGTCGGTTCATCAATGAATGTCAGATAATTGCAGCTAAGGTCACATATCAAACACATGTATCAGTCTAAGGGGCAGTGAAAAGGTCCTTCCGGTCCGCTATTCACCCTAAAATACTACTAACTTAGCTTCCGCCCTCATTGGAGTATCCTAAAGAATTGTACCCGGTCTCACTCCTTCCAATCTTCCGATCAAGGTCAGAGTTTGCCAAAAACAACTAAAACAATTATGCGCATTAACAGTCTAATCGTCATTAAATGCTACTTATAACAACAAAGACATGATAACAACAACAGATCTGCAAACCTAATTAGCAACTATCAACAATTCATTGATTCTCCTAAATCCTAGCAAGGGGATTAGCTACTCATACTAATTATCATGCTAATAACAATAATTAAAACGATAACTAAACTAAACATAATGATTAAATTGAAATAAAAATTAAACTAATTAATATAAGAGAGTAAGAAGGGATAATCAACAAGAGAAATAAAGAGGAAAACAATTAAGGGAATTCCAAAGTTTAAATTAACTAAAGAGAAAGGAGAGAAAAGAGAAAAGAATTACAAGTATAGATCCGGAATAAGAAGAATAAAGCAACGTAATAGAGGTTCAAGCAGTGAAAAGTTCCGAACCCTTAACCTAATGAATGTTTTTCTCTTATATAGTAAGAGATTTTATTATCTAATAATATAATTAGATAAATATAATAAGTCTCGACATAAATCCTGCGCGTCAGACTTGGTTTTGCTCGATCGAGCAACATAAAGTTGGTCGATCGAGTATTTTTTCCTCAAAAGCTCTCGATCGATTAAGTAAGAGGTCGATCGAGAGGTTGAAGGGGTCGATCGAGTAGATTAACCCTTCGATCGAGCAGTGTTCAGCGCGTAATTCCTGCTTTGCGCACTGAACTTCAAACGGCCGCCATTTCTTCTTTACTTGTCGGAATCAAGCGATTTTCGCGGCGCTGGAAAGCTAAGAAGATAAGCTTTCACCTTTAGTTAGAATCACTTTAATATCATTTGTAAAATTCGAGATATGGATCTTCAAAGTAGACACTAGTAATTTGAAGCTCTTATTTTGCTCGCCTAGCTTCTTTACTTCTACGCGCATCACCAAATAGTAGTTTCCAAGCTCCGACTCAACTCATCTCCTAAATGCATGCATATGGACATGTTCTAAGCTTGATTCCTCTTCTTTTTGGTTCATTCCTGCAAATAGGACAAGAGAAACCAAAATAGACAATTCGGGGGACATTTGTAGCTTTTTTTCGGTAAAATGTGAGTTGTATTACTATTAATCAAAATTCAGTCATTACAATTTCCATTACAAGCATACTCAATTAGAGATAACTATATCTAAATGATTCAGCCACTCTGCATCCACCTGACTAACAGGCCCTTTCACCAGTCCTTGCACTCGCATATGAACTAGTTTTTTCACCTTAATCACTACTTTATCCGGCTTACATATACTGGATTCAATCCTACATCTGTTTCTTTCAAGCCAAATATTATACCAACATGCCATCATCACCAAATGGCAGACCTTCTTCTGTAATCTGGACGAGTAAGAAGTATTTCCATCCAAATGTACTTGTAACCATTGCTCAAGTCCAGCAATGATTCTTGCACTAAAAGCACATTCTGTAAACAGGTGCTTATGAGACTCAGTCCACTGCTCACAGATGACACAGCTATCAGTGTCACTAACTCCAATCCTGAACAGTTTTTCCCTGGTGTTAAGAGCTTCTAGCTTGATTAACCAATCCACAAAAGAATGTTTAGGTAGACACCAGCTATCCCAAACGACCTGGTACCAGTTTACAGGAGGGTGCACTCCCTGCAACCACGAATAACCAGACTTGATAGAATAACTTTTTGGATCTGCAATCCAATGATTATTCTGATACCCTGCAGCAAATAAGTCCTTCACCTTACAAACATTCCTCCAGTTCCAGTTTGAATCCAGAGGAGGTTGATAGTTTTGCTAGTCTTGACCATGTATATAGATGTGATCCACCCACTGTACCCAAAGCCTATCAGCTTTCATGTAAATCCAGTGCACCAGTTTTCCTACAGTAGCTTTATTTAGAATTCCTGCGTCTTTAATACCCAAACCTCCACACTTCTTACTAGTACAGACCTTCTGTTAGGCAACTAAAAGAGCTCTATTGTGTTCAACTCCCCCATCCCATAAGTAGTTCCTGCACAGGGCCTCAATTCTTTTAATGACCAATTTAGGAATCAAAAAAATGGAAGACCAGTAATTATGTAAGGTATTCAACACTGAATTGATCAATGTCAATCTATCAGCATAACTTAGCTTCCTAGCACCAATCCCCCTAATTTTATGCACTATCTTATCCACCAGCACATTACAATCATGGATAGTCAATCTGCTGGATTGAATAGGAACCCCAAGGTATTTCAAAGGCAGGTCTCCCTCTGTAAAGCCTGAAACTAGGAGTATATCCTGCCTGACTACATCAACCACCCCTTTAAAGACCACCTCAGACTTAGTAGTATTAATTTTCAATCCTGAGGAAGCTGAGAAAGTTGCATAAGCCCTTAAAAGTAGCATGATAGATCTAGCATCCCCCTTACAGAACATCAGAAGATCATCTGCAAACAACAAATGATTCAATCTTAACCCCCCACAAAGTGGATGAAATCTAAAGTACCATTTCCGAGTGGCAAAATCTAGTATCCTGGTCAAGTATTCCATACAAATAGTGAAAAGCAAAGGAGATACAGGATCACCTTGCCTCAATCCTCTCTTCCCATTAAAATAGCCACACTGAGCCTAATTCAAGCTTAAGGAAAAAGAGGAGGTGGAGACACAAGTCATCAGTAAATGACTAAACTTTGCAGGGAACCCCAAAGCAGCCAACATTTGCTCAAGAAATTTCCACTCAATTGTATCATAAGCCTTCTGTAGATCTAACTTGAACATACATCTAGAAGACACATTAGCTCTGTTGTACAATCTGACCAAATCTTGGCAGACCAAAATGTTTTCAAGTATACTTCTCCCTTGCACAAATGCTCCTTGGTTTCGACTAATCACATCAGGCAACACAAGTGCAAGTCTGTTACAAAGTAGCTTAGAGATTACCTTGTAAATGACATTACAACAGGAGATTGGCCCGAAATGCTTCACACTAGTAGGTCTATCAATCTTTGGAATGAGTGTGATAATAGTGGAGTTAATCTGAGTAAGTAATTTCCCAGTTTCAAAGAAGCTCATCACAGCAGCACAGATCTCCTCCCCAATAATACTCCATGCATCTTTATAAAATTGACTAGTAAACCCATCAGGACCAGGAGATTTCTCCTTAGGGATACTGAATAAGCATTGTTTAACCTCATCAGCAGTCACAACTTTACTTAAGATAGCACAGTGCTCAGGAGAGCAGCATTTCCCTTTCCTTACCACACAAAAATCAACATCAGCAGTATCATTATGTGTGCCTAGCAGCTCCATAAAATAATCCAAGAATGGTCCTTGTATTTGTGACCCATCAGTACAACTATTACCATTCTTATCTTCTATTAGGAGAACCTTATTAAGCATAATTCTTCTCGTTATAGCCTTATGAAAATATGCAGAGTTAATGTCACCTGCTAGGGACCACTGGAGCTTTGCCTTCTGAGTAAGAAAGGTATCCCTAGCCACAGTAAGCTCCCTCAGCTCATGAGCCACTTCCATTTCCTGCTGCATCAACTCCAAATTGCCCGGGTTATCCACCAGTTTGTTCTGGATAGTTTCCAATAGAGAGCTAGTAATATTAGTACTATTTTCAATATCTGAAAAACAATGTTTGTTCAACTGCTTTAGGACTGGTTTTAAAGCTTTCAACTTCTTGATGACTTTGAACATAGGTGTACCATCATGTGTCCTTCTCCAAACACTGTCCACACATCCCAGAAAATGCTCAGATAAACCCCACATATTAAAATATTTAAAACTTCTTCTACCACTCATCTCCACTTTCCTATTAACAATAGTACAAGGACAATGGTAAAAAATGCCTTCAGGATAAAAATGAGCAATAAAGTCACCAAACTTATCAAGCCATTGCTGATTACCCATTGCTCTATCAAGTCTGCTGTATACTCTATCCTGAGGTTCTTGCTTATTAGACCAGGTGAATAGGGCACCAGTAGCCTGAATGTCTTCCATTCCACATAGAGAAACACACTCCTGAAAGTGCTCCATCTTTGCATCAGAAGTTGTCCCACCCAACCTCTCAACAGGAGATAAAACAGTATTGAAGTCTCCCATCCATAACCAAGGGAGATCACAGTTATCAGTAGTAGATTTCAAAAACTTCCATAAATCCACTCTATCAGTTAGACCATTAAAAGCATAAATCACAGTCAAATAAAACTGAGCAGAGTCAACAGTTGAAGCCACTAGCATATGAATGAACTGAGGACCATAATACAAAAACTGGATGTCAAAGCAGCTCGGTTTCCACATAATCCAAATTCCCCTCCCCCCCCCATGCCAACTACAGTTAGTAGAGACACTCCAACCATCACAAAGGGTAGTAGGTTTCTTTAAAAGATTACTAGGTTTTATTTTTGTTTCTAAGAGTCCAAACAAGCCAACTCCATTATTATGCATAAACCATTTAACTACTTTTTGTTTATTCAAGTCATTCAAGCCTCTCACATTCCAAAACCCTAGACTATGCATTTGGATTTGGGGTTGGATTAGGAGGGTCTTTTCCACTCTGGACTACTCTCCTCCTAGGAGTAGTCAAACCATTAATTGCATCTATGAAGGAGAAAGCACCAGACTTACCCACTGCCCTTCCTCCAATAGGACCATCCTGTCTGCTTAGCCTCATAATCTGCTTTGCTGGGGTGGCCTACACAGCAGACAGAGGTGGGAACCCCTCAAGAGTAACCAGTAGGGTAGCATCAGGTTGCTCCACTGGCTTTACCACAGGCCTCCAAACCTTCTTCTGCTGCTGCTTCTTACCCATTTCCCCAACAGATTTCTTAGCTTTATTCCTACAAGAAGTACTCTCATGGCCCAAGCCTTGACATTCTGAACAGGTAATAGGTTTCCACTAATATTCAATCCGCACATTAATTTTCCTTCCTGTCTCATCCAGAAAACACACCTGCTCAGGTAATGTCTGATCAAAGCCCAGTTCAACTAAGACCCTCGCAAAACTTAAACGTACCCTATCCTCAGTAGCTAGGTCTTTTTTAACATACTTCCCCACAAGTCCTGCAATTCTAGGAAGACATCCTCCCCAAAATTTCAATGGAATACCATACAATTTCACCCAAACAGGGACAATTTCCACTTTTTCCTTAATCAGTTCCACCTCAAGGACCCAGGGTTTAATGACAATAGGTTTGTTATCAAACAGATAGTATCCTAAATTCAACAAACCTTCCCTATTTTGAGCTGTTTTAAATCGAACCAGAAAAATACCATTATCCAAAAACGAAACCCTGTCAATATTAAAATCCCCCCATACTCTTTAAACAAATCCTTCAATCACATCCCATGGTGGATTTGCTCCCAAAATATAACAATAAACAGAGAGCTTCCAAAAATTTACCTCAGGCTGAACGTCATCCACTGTAAACTGGAGGATTTCTGGTTGCTCCACTTCTTCATCAATGGTGTCCATAACCAGAACATTCTTTCCCCCTTGTCTTACACTCTAGCCACCAACCAGCGTCTTCACTAATGACTGTGGAACTTCATTCTCCCCTAAATTCAGAACCAGGATTCCAGTAATAGCATTGATCGATTTGGTCTTCAGACCCTCACCTGAAGTCGGCCCCTTATTCAGAGAATTCTTTTGAGTTATTATAGTTTTATTAGGAATAGAAGATTGCGTAGAGTTTTTTTGTGTTTTTTGTTTAGATGATGAAGCTGCAGTAGCTTGAGTATGAGAATTTACTAATGGTGAAAACGAATTTTCTGAAAATGTCATTACTGCCATGGCTGCGCTAGTACAGAAATTAGGTTAGAATTTGTAGCTTAATACTACGAATTACATATAGAAATGCGTGCAAATACGGTACAAAAAGTCTATATAAAATGCACGCATCAAACCTCCCCAAACAAAAATTTTGCTTGTCCCCAAGCAAACTACATGCAACTAACTAATGGAACGGGTAAAGCTCAGAGCTAGCTACAAATCGTCCACCTAAAGCAATTTAATGCAAATGAATTTACACTAGTAGCTAAATTGTCCAATGCAAACGAGTTATAGAGACCTTTATAGAAGTAGCTGAACCGTCGACCTTACAAGACCTTCAAAATTGGACTCTCACGGGTCACTCTCTGTCAATGAAGCAAAGGGTAAACATATAAATGTAAGAGAGAAAGAAATATAGTCGCTCACCTAAACTACGACCTACATAAGCATGCATGCAATCTAATATGATAGACAATTCTAGCTACCGTACACATACATTCCAACCAAACAAGGTCCTGTCACATGCCGAGTGCTTACAAAAATTTGGAAAGTGAGGTAATGGGTAAGAAGGGGCAAAACATTTTGGGAATGTGAGGGTATAAGCCAAGCTAGTATCCTAACAAAACCAAATAAACCATATCCGCTTCTAATCCAATTCCAAAACTGAACTCAATGCCCTTAATGTGGCATAAAAACTCACTAAACCAAATATCAACAACTCCTGATAAGATAAAATAAGAGCGTAGGAGCAAAACCGATATCATTCAAATTCTTTTTCATTTTTTTTTCCTTCTTTTCTTTCTTTCGGTTTTTCTGTTTTTTTTTCTCTTTCTTCTTCTTTTCATTTTTTTTCATTTCTCTTTTTCCTTTTTCAATATTCTCCTTCTCCAAAACTACCAACTCCCATCTTTTCAATACAAACCAAATTCGGAACAATAAGTGTTATACCCGCAAAAACAAACTAAACTAGCTTGACAAGGCAGGCTATGTTTGGGTGTAGTTAAGGGGTTAAAAGGCAAATTTGGCTAAGTGTGGAGTTAATGGGTAAAATGGAATAAAAGGGAATGTAAGCATCTCCCTGCATCTGACATTAACCACTAACCCGAATGTATGCAGGCAATAAGCAATTGAATTTCATTCTTATGCAAATTAATGTTACATGTTATGCAAAGAGTAACTAATGACAATCCTACATGAACTGGTCATGGATGACACTAGTTTATACGCTCTAAATCCTTAGAAATTATAAGTAGGTTGCCAAAATCTCAGGTCAAGTCTATTCGTTCAGCTAAATTTAAACATAAACACGAAGATTATGCAAATGACTATGCTAAAAGATGTCAAAATTGAAAGGCTTAGGCAAATTGACTAAATGTAGTGCAATTTCATCATTGAAATCTACCGTTCCGACCCAACCAAAATGCAAAAAGAAACATGATTTTTTGAATCTTCGAAGTTTTTTTAAATTTTATGAGATTTTTGAATTTTTGAAATTAAAATAAACAATGCATGCAAAAATTAAATGTGCTAACTGAAATGCAATAAAAACAATATGCAGACACAGATATGGATGCATATACCCTCCCCAAACCAAACTGTACAATGCCTTCATTGTACTCAACAACTAACAACAACAACAAAAGGGGAAAGGGAAAATGCAAACTAAAGGAAATGAAGGAGATAAAGAGCTAAGAAACTCACAAGATAGCACGAAATAGGAAGAGACCTCCCCAAACCAGCCAGCAACATGGGAGGTCGTAGCTAGCTGCACCGGATCAACTCAATTCGCAAAAAGAATGCAGGTGTACCTGCAATTACACAAATAGCGCCCCAAAAATACTACCAAAACCAAATCTAAAATGTTCCGCAATCTATAGTCGAGAAAACTAATTATTAAGCACACAAAACTAAATAAAAGAATATCTAAGAAATCCAAACAAAACATGAAAATCCGGGTTGCCTCCCGGTCAACGCTAGTTTCCGATAGGTCTCAGCTCAACCTTCTTTTCTTCATCCACCCACGCAAATCAATGGCCCACAACAAGGCTTCTGACTAAATGCGGTCCCTTCAGAATCCATGATTTTCACTTTTGGTCGCCACAGCACAGCATCGGAAGAACAACGACTCTTTACAGCATCAACTACGCCACGTCTTCTCTTGGCCTTATCCCACGCCCTCTTCTTATGTGGGATAAAATCTTCAAATCCTCCTCCCGGGTCTTCTAACCTGTCAAGATCTGTATAAGAAGAAACAAGACGATATTCCTCCAACTTGCTCCCAAACTGGGGCGGAGGCGTCAAATTACCAGCAATATATGATTTAACGGAAGGATTAGAAGGAGCCCCATCGAGATCAATAAAAGGAATAGCATTACCTCTAATTGGATAGGATTGGTCTTCAATTACCTTCTTAGCGTCACCCGGAATGGGTGTAAGTGACGAATCAACGTTGTCTATAGCTAATAAATTCGATTGGGAAGGAACTGTACTCGATCGAGTTGTTTCCTCGCCAAAACTACTAGATCGAACGCTTACAACTGTTCGATCGAGGTCTTCTTCCTCAGCAATGCTCGATCGAACGATGTAGGGTCTTCGATCGGGGCCTTCTTTATACAAACAGTTCGATCGAACAGAAGAATATGTTCGATCGATGTCCTCCTGCTGAACGGTGTTTGATCGACTAACAATGGGCTCTCGATCGAACTCTTCCTCATATAAAGCATTCGATCGAACATTGTAAGCTGTTCGATCAAATTTCTCATGGTGAACAATATTGAAGTCTTCGAGAGATGCTTCATTTTCAACAGCATCTTCTATTTTCGAGTCGTACATATCTAAATTTTACTCGGCAGCTACTTAAGCCAATTGAGACTCAAATCTCTTGATAGAAGCATCTCTATCTTTCACAGCTTCTTGCACTTGTAGATCAAGTGCCTTCACTAAAGACTCAACAATCTCTTCATTGTTTATGGTTGAAGGAGGAACTTGCTGTTGCGACGGAAAGGAATATGAAGGCATTTGAAAGCCTTGTTGTTGAAACGGATGTGGCGGCATATAATGACTCTGCGGCGGAGGTGGGGTAAAGTTTGGGTAACCCCCACTTTGATAACCATAACCATAGTGACCTTGTCTATATTGCTGATAGGCATAGACTTGGTTATACTCCGCTAAACAAGTAACAGCATTGTGCCCCGCAGCACCACATCTCTCACAAAATACCACCTGTTGCACCATAGAATGGAACATAGGTGGACTCCCCCAAGACTGTCTACTCTCCATCTTGTCAAATCTGGCATTAAGAGCTTCCAACTGTGCTAGCATGGGGATGTCAGACATCTTGGCAGAAAAATCAAAGGTACTCAAGCCTTCCCTTTGATGATCTTTCTCATAGAATCCTAGCTAGGTAGGACCTGTAGGACCTATCAAAACAACACGAAAGGAAAAAGATAAGAATTGCCTCAAGGAATAAATTCTTTGAGGCTAAAGACAAACTAAAATAAAGCAAATAAAAAGCGTCGCGTCCCCGGCAACGGCGCCAAAATTTGATGAGGCTGTCGCAACCCTATCAAAGACAATCCCGAGGGGTCTCTAACTAATGCAGCTAGGGAAGTCGGGGTCGAATCCACAAGGAGGCTATGTTGCTATCTACTTGCTAATCTAAGTCTGTCGGTGTCACAAATGGGGGTTTAGATATGATAACTAAACTAAACAGCGAAAACTAAAAGAGTCTAACAGATAAGAGAAAGGGACTAGGATGTCGGTTCATCAATGAATGCCAGATAATTGCAGCTAAGGTCACAGATCAATCACATGTATCAGTCTAAGGGGCAGTGAAAAGGTCATTCAGGTCCGATATTCACCTTAAAATACTACTAACTTAGCTTCCGCCCTCATTAGAGTATCCTAAAGAATTGTAGCCATTCTCACTCCTTCCAATCTTCCGATCTAGGTCATAGTTTGCCAAAAACAACTAGAACAATTATGCGCATTAACTGTCTAATCGTCATTAAATGCTACTTATAACAACAAAGACATGATAACAACAATAGATCTGTAAACCTAATTAGCAACTATCAACAATTCATTGGTTCCCCTAAATCCTAGCAAGGGGATTAGCTACTCATACTAATTATCATGCTAATAACAATAATTGAAACGATAACTAAACTAAACATAATGATTAAATTGAAATAACAATTAAACTAATTAAGATAAGAGAGTAAGAAGGGATAATCAACAAGAGAAATAAAGAGGAAAACAATTAAGGAAATTCCAAAGTTTAAATTAACTAAATAGAAAGGAGAGAAAGGAGAAAAGAATTACAAGTATAGATCCGGAATAAGAAGAACAAAGCAACGTAATAGAGGTTCAAGCTGTGAAATGTTCCGAACCCTTAACCTAATGAATGTTTTTCTCTTATATAGTAAGAGATTTTATTATCTAATAGTATAATATAGCTAAATATAATAAAACTCGACATAAATCATGCGCGTCAGACTTGGTTTTGCTCGATCGAGCAACATAAAGTTTGACGATCGAGTATTTTTTCCTCAAAAACTCTCGACTGATTAAGTAAGAGGTCGATCGAGAGGTTGAAGGGGTCGATCCCTTCGATCGAGCAGTGTTCAGTGCGTAATTCCTGCCTTGCGCACTGAACTTCAAACGGCCGCTATTTCTTCTTTACTTGTCAGAATCAAGCGATTTTCACGGCGCTGGAAAGCTAAGAAGATAAGCTTTCACCTCTAGTTAGAATTACTTGAATATCAGTTGTAGAATTCGAGATATGGCTCTTCAAAGTACGCACCAGTAATTTGAAGCTCTTATTTTGCTTGCCTAGCATCTTTACTTCTACGCGCATCACCAAATAGTAGTTTCCAAGCTCCGACTCAACTCATCTCCTAAATGCATGCATAGGGACATGTTCTAAGCTTGATTCCGCTTCTCTTTTCTGCAAATAGGACAAGAGAAACCAAAGTAGACAATTCGGGGGACATTTGTAGCTTAATACTACGAAATACGCATAGAAATGCGTGCAAATACGGTATAAAAAGTCTATATAAAATGCACGCATCAGTGTCATTGGTAGACGCCATCTTGAAACTGTTCGTGGAGAAGTGTTTCACCCGTCAAAAGTGCCTTAAAACAAAACGAAGTTGGTGAGAATAAGGCAACGACATTATTATCTTTACAAAACTGAGCTACTGATAATAGGTTTCGAGATATAGAAGGAACAACAAGAACATTATTAAATAAAAGAGATTTAGAAGAAGAGGGAATAGAGAAAGAACCGGTGTGGGTAATGGGCAGGGTTGACCAGTCACCTATGATGAGATCGTCGGGTCCGTCATATGGTGTACGAAGGTTAAGATTGGCAAGGTCGTTGGTGATGTGGTGCGAGGCACCGCTATCTATAAGGTAGGACGAGTTGGAGGTGGAGGGCACAGTGGCAGTATGAGCATAGGGACGGTTCTGTATCGGAGGTGGGGGTGGGAAAACGACATTAGGATAGTCTCGTTTGAAGTCGGGACAATCACTAATGACATGACCAACAGTCCGACAATAATGGCATTTGTCTTTAAACGGTTTGGGGTTGTATTTGGTTAGGGTCTGATTGCGGTTTTGGGTGGGAGGAGGTTGTAGGAACGGGCTTGGGAGGAGTATAGGTGTTTTTTGGGTAGTGAGAGGAGTTATGATTGTGAGAAAGGGTGTTGGCGACATGGGCTGATGAGGGAAAGGAAGTGTGCGAGGGTTTATGCTTGACAGTTAATTCATGTTGAATTAACTTTTCGTGAAGAGCTTCGAACGATATTGGTGTGTCACTAGCCCGTATCGCATCGATGACGGGTTTGTATAAGTTTTCAGGGAGGCCTTGGATGATTTGGATGGTAATGTCTTCATCATCCATAGGCTTACCGAGTTGGGCTAGTTGGGTGGTACATGCTTTAATGGAGAGCATGTACTCGGAGGCGGAGTTGTCACCGAGTGAAATATTTCGAATGCGATCCTTAATTTGAAGGATATGCCCACGGGATAGGTTGGCGTAAGTGGAGGCAAGGGTTTGCCAAGCCTCATGAGAGGTGTTGGCATCGAGAATGATGGTGGAGACGGAATCATGGAAGGTGGCGGTTAGGGCCCCGAGAATGAGTTTATCTTTCTTAAACCAAGTGATGTAGGCGGGGTTAGGGGTAGGTTCAGGGGTGGGTTTGGCATCAGTGGCTGGTGGTGTGATCGTGGGTGATGGAGGTGGGTTTGTTCCATCGAGAATGGAGAAGAGGCCGTAGCCTTGGAGGAGTCGGGTAATCTGATATCGCCATGAGCGATAGGTCGAGGGTGTGAGTTTGATACATGTGGGGAACGAGATGGATAGAAGTGGTTTCGTGGGTTCATCAGCGTTCAGGATGAGTGCGTTGGTGGTGGCTGCCATGGGTGATGCATGAAGAGCAATAAGGACGATGAGGGTTAGGATCGTGATGGATCGTGAAACCATGTAAAGAGTATAGATTAAAGGTGTATTTTGCATATTTCTCAATAAATAATTACAAGCTATTTATGCTAATTACAAGAGTATAAACATGATGGAGAGTGTCGTTGGGGCTCTCAATAAAACACATTTATATTTCTCAACAAACAACTAGTTAGTGATTAAGTCGAGGTCGATCCACGGGACGGTGTGCTTTGGGTTCTAAGTCTATCTATCTCAATTTATGCTAGTGTCACAATAGGTTTGGGTTTGTAGTTGTGTTCTAAACTAATGAAAGCAATAAAGTAAAACAAGCAATAACTTAAAAGATGTAAACAATTAATAAAGATACTAGGATATCATGGGTTCATAGGGGATTCATGGGAGTTGATCATACAAACATGCTCTCATTTATATAGCAAGCATTTATTATTGTGATGGGATCGAGTTGGTGTATAAGCTTACAATCCCTTAGAAAGTTGGGGTCCCGGAGCCGAATCGATTAGATTGTACAACACCTACAAGTCGACTTAGCCCTTCCTATTCAACTATATGCATGGTCTAATGAGGCTCGAGTTGGTGTATAAGCTTACAAGCCCCATTTAAAAGATAGGTGATGGATAAAAAAATGCAAGGATTCATAGGCTCGCATTTCATCGAACATAACATGTGCATAAGTTGAAATCACAACAAGCAAGTAAATTAATTATGAAAACATATTAGATTAAGCATGAATCAATCCCCATGTTGGTTTCCCCTAATTCCCCATTAACCTTAGTTAAGGAAACTACTCACTCATTATCAAGTTTAACATGCTTACAAGGTTGTCAATCATACTAGCAAGGCAAAACATGATGAATAAATGAAAGTGATTAACAATAATTAAACAAGGTTAAGAGAGAATTATACCTATGAAGATGATTCCAAATAATAAAGCAAAGAATAATAGAAGTACTTGATTGATTTATGAAGAGTTGTCAATTCTCCAATAACCCAATAATCTTCAATCACCCAATAACAATAAAGCTTGAACAATAATTAAGGAAAGATTAATATGTAATTTGTGGAATGATTGAGATTTATCTATTCTAATCTACTCCTAATCTAATCTAGGAGGATTTCTATTATGAGAACCTCCTCTTGGTATCCTCTTGATTATTACAAATGGAGTATATATAGTGGTACATCATTAGGTTAAGCAAGGGTAGATTAGTAAATAGCATTGCTAACTGTTGAGTAGGGAAATGCAAGTCCCGAAGGAAATGCGCATACCCCGTTGCTACTCCTACCACGATCCGCACGTCTTGAGCTGTAGCACGGGCTCTCTGACAAAGTATCCGAGCGGATTGGCATCGGGACGCCCGGATCATAGCGTTTTGAGACACACGTCTTGGGAGCAAGACGCTCGGATTATGGCGTTCTGAGACGCCCGTCTTGGGAGCAAGACGCTCGGATCACTGGGCATAGTGCTTCTCTCTTTTTTAATGTCTAACAATCCGCTCGTCTTGAAGGGGAGACGCTCGTCTTGAGTCTGGGGACGCTCGTCTTGAGTCTCGGGACGCGCGGATTGGCGAACAGCTTGTCTATTTGAGCTCGGATTGTAAAACGGGCGTCATTTCCTCATCCGGACTCCTATTGGAGTGATTCAAAAGCCTAGACCACTTGATTTTTCGACGACGTTTCATCTAGCATACTTTCAGAGCCAAAAAATAAACTCTTGGTTTAGGTTCCGAACAATTTCTTTATGTAATGGCTTCCTTCTCGTCATCCTTGCTTTTAAGCTATGATCCTTCTATATCCTTGCTTTTAAGCTATGATCCTTCTATATACTCTATATTCCTACATCCTTGGTCATCATTCATGCCTCCTCTTCATACTAGTCCATCCAATATCATCAACAAGCTTCCAAATATGCACGGGAGACGGGAATTACGCCTCACTGTCTTCTTTCCTATAAAACATATGAAATGCACTAGGAAATCGAAATAGGAAGGAATTGACGGATAAAATGGTCATGAAATGTTATATTAGTATGCAAAATAGGTTCAATTAGGGGACTAAATGTGTGCAATTAAGATTCACATCAAACATCCCCAAACTGAACCTTTACTCGTCCCGAGTAAAGAGGTGACTAGAACTAGACCTTTATTTAAACTATCCTAATAATAAAACCGATGTGAGACAATTTGCGGGTCTCAATCCACCCCTTCAACTCACAACAAGACAACCATGAGGTAGGATGCCTTGTTTCAAGGCAAGGTGGGACTTGCCAAAATGGCGACACATCCAAGCATTAAAGCACACAAAACAAGTAATCGATGCATCTACAAAAATGAATAGCCACTTTCCTCATCTAAGTGGCGGAAATTATCTACAAGGGAAGCAATCTAAGGGTACACACTCCATCATAGATATAGTTTCTTCAAACTACTAAGTCTAGAAGGATACCAACAAATCACCTCCAAGTTGTGTCAAGTTAGGGTACCTTTGTCCTCAATTATTAAATGCTTTCGTCAAGAGTAGACTCCCTATGGTACGGTGTTAGAAACACTGGAGGATCGCGGAATTCCCCCTCTTGCCTAGACAATAAGAAGGGTCGTCCCCTCTCTACCATGCACAAAATTGGATTCGATGGATAAAGGGATCATTTGTATTTGAGTTTCATATGGGAGTTTGCTTTTGTTTTTGTTCCCCCCCCCAATTTCTTCTGGCATTTGACATTTGAGAACACTTTCTTTTTGCCATTTCTTTGATGTTTGGCAATTTCAACACTTGACAATTTCAACTTTTTCTTGCATTTTCTTTTTGAACATTTTCAAAGTCACCCCATTTGTAGTGAGGGTGCTCATTTTTTAAGCATGGGAGTTTTCATTTTTGTTACTCCTCTTTTCTTTTTGATGCAATTGCAAACTTTTTCATTTTCATTTCAATTCTTGAACACAAATTTGAACAATTTTTGTGCCCATTCTCTTTTTTATGACAAAATATGGTAGAATATGGATGATGGTTGTATGGTTTCAAGGGTCACCTTGGAATAAACGGTAGCCAAGGAGTTATAACACCACAAGGTACTCTTGACTAGGCCTTAGTCCATGGGTTAAAAGATACTAGTATGACACATCCTAGGGTGTCTTGAGGGTATTCTAGCAAACAAAGTCTCAAGGAGAAAAATTATCTTCAAGGGCCTTATATACACTTGTCAAAATTCCAAAATAGGCATTTTCACAAAATTTTCTACCATGCAACTACATGCTATGATGCAACTAACATATATACAACTCTAATGCATATGCTTCTATCAACTATTATGCCATATAATCTAAATGCAAACTCTTAACAACACATTGGTTCATACCGCATCAATCAAAATATAGCCACATAATCATTAACATAGAGAGGAAAAAGGATATTGGAAAGATCATACCATGCGGTCTTCATATTCCTTATGCCTCGGATGTGGCGTACTCGATCAATATGATAGGAGGACGAACAAACACATAATATACAATACTACACTACAAATTAAAGAACATATTTTTGGGATTTTTGGAAATTTTTCAATTTTTATACATTTTTGGAATATAAATTCCCATCCCCCACTTTATTTTGGACATTGTCCTCAATGTACATGTAGGAGTAGGAATGAAAAATAAAGTACATGTTTTTGGATTTTTGATTTTATGGAAATGAAGTACAATGATATGAATGAATGCATGCTCTAACTAAATGCAATTCTATATGACATATATAACAAATGAATGCAATCTAAACTATACTATATGATGCATGTTTTCACCTATGATCAAACCTCCCCAAACCGATTTAAGCACTATTTCTAGTGTAGAAAGGAATAGGTTTGGTCATTAGTGGCTATACATGAATGCAACTAAGTACATGCAACATGTGAGATATATTACAATGCAGACTATACTATATGAACTAACTAATGTAATATGAAATATTTCACAAATGCAAGCTAAATGTATATGTATATAACTAAATGCAAGTCTAAATTTAATGCAAAGTCAAAGGATAGGATATCTTACAAATGGTGGTTTGAGGGAGGACTCCACCAAACTCATTCCTTGTTGCCATGGTTATTGATGTTGTCCATGTTGCTCAATGCTCTCAATAACCGGTCAAAGGCTTTTGAATGGGCTTCAAATAAGCACAAGTAGAAGATTGACGATGTCAAAACGTAGTTTAGCCATCTTGGCTTGGAATAGAGCTTGCCAAACACTCTCCTATTTGTTTTGCCCTTGGCACTTGGCTTCTTACAATGCTTCAAACCAACAAGCACATGATTCTTGTTAACACAATGTATGAAGTATGGCTCATATTCATCTGGAGACTTCCACTCACCAACTTCTTCTTCAATTTTGTTGATGATGATAGCATTTGGATTTATCAATCCTTCAAGAGTAGAAGGAGAATTCTCATGGCATTGATGACGGGGTACCTTTGGAGTTGAAATTGTGGGTGTCAAATCTCCACAAGTAAGTTCATTCGCAAGTTTGTTCCTGAGCTTTTCCACCAAGTACCCTTTATATGATGTTTTGACCTTTTGGAAAAGGTCCACCATATCATCTCCAACAATCATAGGTTCCATGGTGGGTGCGAAAAGGTCTTCATGGTCAATAGGAAAGAGACATTCATCTTCCTCATGGAAGCATACCTCAAACTTCTCAAGGATGGGTTCCTCAAGTGAGGCAATCTCACAACTCCATTCATCTTCTTCATTCCATAAGTCCTTGCAAGACACATATTCCGCATAAGCTCCTTTCTTAGGCTTGTCATCATCGCTATCTTTATACGAATCATAAATAGGGGCTTCACTCCTCTTCATTAACTCTTTCTCCAACACCTCAATGTTCACATCAAATGATACACTCGCATACTCACAAAGGCTAAGAGTATTTGGCTTACTCAACCACATGTCTTCTTCATCTAATACCACACTTTCATACTCACAAGAGCTCAAGGAGATTTGCTCTTCCCATTTCTCATCAAAGGTAACTCCTTCAAACTCGCATTCATGATCAATGTCTAAGGAATGGTGAGGAGTAGTTATTTGGGCTTCTTTCATTTGGGCAATTTGAATTGTCAACTCCTCACCATGGGTAACAATGCTTTGAAGAACATTGTCCCTATTTTGGCTCTCCTCTAGCACTTGTTTGAAGAAATTTTGTTGATCTCCCATCATTTAAAGAACCATACTTTGAATGTAAAATTCATGCTCATCTTCTTGTTGTGGGTGGGTGTGAAAGTGGTTATATTGTGATATTTTGAATTGGTTACAAAGTAGGTATTGGGAGGGTGATTGTTGTGGAAATTGGATGTGGTGATTTTGGTGGGAACATTTGGGGTAGTAGTTAGGATTTTTATTGTATGAGTAGTAAGGAAGGTTTGTGTTGACTTGCTCCTCAAACTCCCCATACCCATTGTAGTCATAATCAAAAGATCCACCACATACTCCATGTACCAAGTCTTGGGTCATCATCATAACCAAGATAAATATACAACTACAAACATGGGAACTGCAATAAAACGGTAAAAACGAACCTTGAGGAACAAGTTCCTCAAGGTTAAAGCACAAATAAAAATAGACAAACAAGTAAGAGCTTAATCACATAACACCGTCCCCGGCAACGGCGCCATTTTGATGGAGAGTGTCGTTGGGGCTCTCAATCAAATACATTTATATTTCTCAACAAACAATTAGTTAGTGGTTAAGTCGAGGTCCATCCACGGGACGGTGTGCTTTGGGTTCTAAGTCTATCTATCTCAATTTATGCTAGTGTCACAATTGGTTTGGGTTTGTAGTTGTGTTCTAAACTAATGAAAGCAATAAAGTAAAACAAGCAATAACTTAAAAGATGTAAACAATTAATAAAGATACTAGGATGTCATGGGTTCATAGGGGATTCATCGGAGTTGATCATACACACATGCTCTCATTTATATAGCAAGCATTTATTATTGTGATGTGATCGAGTTGGTGTATAAGCTTACAATCCCTAATAAAGTTTGGGTCCCGGAGCCGAATCGATTAGATTGTACAACACCTACAAGTCAACTTAGCCCTTCCTATTCAACTATATGCATGGTCTAATGAGGCTCGAGTTGGTGTATAAGCTTACAAGCCCCATTGAAAAGATAGGTGATGGATCAAAAAATGCAAGGATTCATAGGCTCGCATTTCATCGAACATAACATGTGCATAAGTTGAAATCACAACAAGCAAGCAGTTTAATTATGAAAACATATTAGATTAAGCATGAATCAATCCCCATATTGGTTTCCCCTAATTCCCCATTAACCCTAGTTAAGGAAACTACTCACTCATTATCAAGTTTAACATGCTAACAAGGTTGTCAATCATACTAGCAAGGCAAAACAAGATGAATAAATGAAAGTGATTAACAATAATTAAACAAGGTTAAGAGAGAATTATACTTATGAAGATGATTCCAAATAATAAAGCAAAGAATAATAGAAGTACTTGATTGATTGATGAAGAGTTGTCAATTCTCCAATAACCCAATAACACCCAATAATAATAAAGCTTGAACAATAATTAAGGAAAGATTAATATGTAATTTGTGGAATGATTGAGATTTATCTATTCTAATCTACTCCTAATCTAATCTAAGAGGATTTCTATTATGGGAACCTCCTCTTGGTATCCTCTTGATTATTACAAATGGAGTATATATAGTGGTACATCATTAGGTTAAGCAAGGGTAGATTAGTAAATAGCATTGCTAAGTGTTGAGTAGGGAAATGCAAGTCCCGAAGGAAATGCGCATACCACGTTGTTAGTCCTACCACGATCCGCACGTCTTGAGCTGTAGCACGGGCTCTCTGACTAAGTATCCGAGCGGATTGGCATCGGGACGCCCGAATCATAGCGTTCTGAGACACACGTCTTGGGAGCAAGACGCTCGGATTATGGCGTTCTGAGACGCCCGTCTTGGGAGCAAGACGCCCGTCTTGGGAGCAAGACGCTCGGATCACTGGGCATAGTGCTTCTCTCCTTTTTAATGTCTAACAATCCGCTCGTCTTGAAGGGGAGACGCTCGTCTTGAGTATGGGGACGCTCGTCTTGAGTCTCGGGACGCGCGGATTGGCTGACAGCTTGTCTATTTGAGCTCGGATTGTAAAACGGACGTCATTTCCTCATCCGGACTCTTATTGAAGTGATTCAAAAGCCTAGACCACTTGATTTTTTGACGCCGTTTCATCTAGCATACTTTCAGAGCCAAAAAAACAACTCTTGGTTTAGGTTCCGAGCAATTTCTTTATGTAATGGCTTCCTTCTCGTCATCCTTGCCTTTAAGCTATGATCCTTCTATATACTCTTTATTCCTACTTCCTTGGTCATCATTCATGCCTCCTCTTCATACTAGTGCATCCAATATAATCAACAAGCTTCCAAATATGCACGGGAGACGGGAATTCCGCCTCATTGTCTTCTTTCCTATAAAACATATGAAATGCACTAGGAAAGCGAAATAGGAAGGAATTGACGGATAAAATGGTCATGAAATGCTATATTAGTATGCAAAATAGGTTCAATTAGGGGACTAAATGTGTGCAATTAAGAGTTACATCAGAACACCAGAGTAAATATAGTAAAAATACAAACACACTCCTTGATTATACAAGATGAATAATCTTGAGGATCAATTAGAGTGATTAGCTAAATATACAAGATTATATTCCTTGATTTGTGATATGATTTGGTTGACTTGTTTTGATATTCTTAACAATATTTGTGTATGTTACTTAACTATCTGATGAATCACTTAATAAGATAGTATTAGTAACTAATTGAAATTAAATCACAAAGTCCACTACACGTATTTTCAAAATTATTAGTTACTTTATAGTTGTTGACAATTTTACCTTTTCCAAATACAAGAACTTTCATTTTTCTATAAGCCCAATTAAGACGTAACACAATTTAGTTATCCATGCAACGCACGGGCATGAAATCTAGAAATAATAATAATAAAAGCTTGACACTCTCTCAAATCGTTAAAAAATAATTGTTTTTGCTGTTAAAAATTTTATTCAATAGAAAAAATTAAAATAAACGAAAATCAGTCAAAAGACCATAAATTAATTAGGATTCCAAGAAAACATAGGAAGAAACACACAGTCCCCATTATTCCCGAATTTCATTTCCGTCGTTCCAACTCCATTACACATTTACACCGGAAAAAACAAAATTTCAAGTTCATTTCAACATCTTTTTTTTTTAAGATTTCAAACTCTCATAATTCTTATCTTAATCAAAATGAAAGAAATTAGCAGCAATCTGATGCGTTCTCGACAGGGTAATTTATTTATCAAAGTAAGTGATCATAACCAATGAATATGCAATTAATCAAACAAAGATTAATCAAACTAACACAAGTTTCAAGCAATACTAAAATTACTAATTCATAATTAGTAAGAGTAATTTTGCATAACGAAAGGAGACAAAACTAGATGAGAAATTACTTGTGGTGTAATAGATTTCGGCTGTGTTAACTCTTGACTTTCGATTAACCGCAAATCGGCAAAGAAAACCCACAATTTGATTTTTTGACGATTCTCAGATTTATTTTATCTTGTTCTCCAATAACACAAGAAAATTTTAGTAACAATTACCCCATAATATAGATGTTTTTTTCCTTTAATTAATTATGGTAACTATCTTTTAGCTAGTATAAAAGAAGACCGAATAAAATCCTGTCAGACCGACCCGACTGAGTAACAAGACCCATTCGGTGTAGACCCTACACGGTCAAGTACACCACTTACTCGGCCGAGTACCACCTAAGCAGGCTAAGATTTAAACTCACATATTTCTCTTTCCTCGACCACACGGACGAATCAGGCCCACTCGGTCGAGCACTAGCCCTATACTCGACCGAGTAACCAATTAGAAATTCAGAGTATTACATTACCTTTTTATGAGAGTAATAGATTCGGGAGTAAATATATAGTTACTATGTACGAAACATAGAAGAGACTACCATACATATTACTACTCTATTAATTTCTCCTTTTACCCTCATGGGCTGTTTGGATATGACGATTTCATTTCCAAATTTGGATTGGGCCAAATCTGTTGTTTGGGCTGATAACCGTATTTGGATTTGGATTTGTAGCAAATCCTATCAAATTCCACACATTAATAAAACCAATCATTCTAAATACACCCTCCTACCCCCGTATTCTCAAATCTACATCAACAACATCAATCTCATGCACTCTCTCCTATTACGATCCAACCTCAGTTTCACCCCCAAATTTCTAGGGTTTATGCTCGATTTCATTATCATCTACATCAATCAAATCAAGTATGTTTCCTTCTCTTCAGATTTTACAATGGTTTATGTTTCCAATTCATGAATTAATCGCATGATGCGTATGATTTCGGCGATTTTTTTGTCGATGTTGCGTTTTTGTTTGCTAATTCTTTAATTTTCGTGTTTCGATGTAGTAATTTTCTTGTTTTTCGTTTGTAATTTTGATTAATTTCAATTATTTTTCTGTTGGTGCTGCGATTTTCTGCCTTAGTTTTGATTTCGTAATGATTTGTGCTTTCTTAGTATCATTTCGATTGATGCTTTGATTTAAATTAGTGGCGACGCTTTCACTTTCTGATGATTTTGGTCCATGGTCTCATGATTTCGACTTGTTCCTCCTGGTTTTCTGTTCGAAAGACAAGAGATGGTTCTGTTTGTGATATTTATTCCGCTTTTGTTTATGTTTTTCAATTGTTCTATGCTTCTGATTTGCTTCAATTTGTCGTAAATGTGCGCCTTATTTGCCAGTGAATTGATAATTGAATGCTGATGGAATGAGTAAAAAAAACTAAACCCAAGAAAACGAACGCTATTTACATGTTATAAACTCACTATAATTTTTCAGATTTGCGGGTATTGAGTAATATGGCTGGTAATAATGAACGGGAATCAGTGAAACGTGTCAGAATAGAAGAAGATGATGATGATATGGAGCTTTTCACGCTAGTTGTGGGTTGTGTTGTTGTTATAGTAGGGGCGTTGAATTACCAAAGGTATAAAGTTAGGGATTTGGCTTGGAACGAACACGAACATTCACAAAAAAGAGCAATGTGGATAGATACATTAAGAAACAATAGAAAATGTTAAGAGCAATTGTGTTACGATAGGCATTGTTTTGAGAAATTATGTAGGATTCTTAGATCAAAGTGTTCCGGGTGTAATTCCGGAGCAGGATTTGTTACCACGTAAGCTTGTAGAATGATGACCTTCCTTGACTCTTCCAATTGTTCCGGGTGTAATTCCGGAGCAGGATTTGTTACCACGTAAGCTTGTAGAATGATGACCTTGCTTGACTCTTCCTTTCGGCCTCTCCTGAAACAATGAACAAACTGAGGGCTCGGCTTGGTACCGAGCGAACTCACTCCGACGCTCAAGTCAGTAAACTTAAAAGGGATTAAGTTGTGTGTTACTTGGCACAAAGTATATTGTAGAGAGATAAGGGAGTTTATACCAGATTAGTATGTTTAGTTGATTATTTTCGGATCCTTTCCTCAATGAGGGTTGAGGAGTATTTATAGACTTTCACCTTTTGTCACGTAGTGGCCAAGTGGCCAAGTGGCTAGCAGGTGGAAAGACTGTTCTACCCTCGGCCGGGGGACCCATGGCAGGCCGGCTGGCCCTGTTGACTCCATGCCGAGGGGTCTTGGATGTGAGTACGCGGATGTGTATCCCGGCTGGCTAGTTGCCTAGCCGAGACCCAAGTGACAAGCCGACAGGCTGCGTCGGTTAGGCTGTCTAATACATTGACTTGCTGTGGATATCTTTGACCTTGCTCAATATGTTGACTCGGTCAGCGGGTGCAGAATATGCCCCGTCACAAAGGGTGGGTTAGTGACCTCTAGAAACGTGACTAATGAAGAAGTTGTCGCATTTTTTCTCCACACCCTTGCTCACAATTTGAAAAATCGAACTATTCAAGCTCTTTTTGCACGATCAGGAGAAATCGTGAGTCGCCAATTTCACACGGTGCTCCGAGTTGTTTTAAAAATAGGAAAATACTACATTAAGGAAGTTGATACTACCACTAGTTTTGTCAATGATCCAAAATTTAAATGGTTTGAGGGTGTGGTCGACGCCCTTGATGGCACTCATATAGATATGACTGTCCCTTTAGAGGATCGAGGTAGGTATCGGGATAGAAATGGTCACATTAGCACAAATGTTTTAGCAGCTTGTGATCCAGATCTCTGTTTTACATATGTTCTACCTGGGTGGGAAGGGTCCGCTTCTGATCAACGTGTCATCTGCGACGCTCTTCAAAGGCATGCTTATAATCTTAAAGTACCAAAGCATAAGTATTTTCTTGTGGACTTGAGGTATACCAATGGTGAAGGTTTCTTAGCTCCATATAAAGGTACAAGATACCACTTAAATTTATGGCGAGGGAACACCTCAACAAATTCCAAAGAGCTTTTTAACTTGCGCCATTCGTCAGCTCGTAACACAATTGAACGAGCATTTGGTTGCATGAAAAAGCGTTGGGCTATTATGAGGACCAGTAGCTTTTATGGTAAAAAAAACACAAGTCAGAATCATAAATGCTTGTGCCATTCTACACAACTTCTTAATATTTGAAAAAATGGATGAAACGGCTTTAATGAATGACGTAGAACAAGATTTACAAAATGCAGTCTTACTAGAAGAGGATGGTGGAGAAGATTATGTAGTGAGTGTTAGACAAACAGAAGAGTGGAATAAGTTTAGAGACGATCTTGCAGCAAAAATGTGGAATGATTATCGAGCTAGGAGGGGTATCTGACTATACTCTAGCTCCATAAAAAAGAGGAAAATGATGGTGGTAAGTAGTCATTAAAAACTCTTCATTTTAGATTCTTAAGCATGCTTTTAACTGCCAATGCCACATTTCTATTTGGGTAAGTTTTTGTGAATGAAAGTTAGAACATAAAACAAAGAATTATGTCTTTCCTATATAAATTTGTTGCTAGGATAAATTTGTTGCAAATTTAAATCGCTTTGTTTAATGTTGTAGATTTTTGACCTATCTTTTTATAGGTGATGGCTGAAAAAAGAAAGCAAGTTTGGTTCCTACACAACCCAAGAAGAGAGAATATATTTCTTGGAATAGCCAAATGGATGATCTTTTAATCTTGGTGTTGTATAATCATGTAAGTCAAGGAAACAAGGGAGATGGGGATTGGAAGCCTCAAGCCTACCAAGCGGTGGTATATGAGGTAAGAAGCAAGCTAAATGTATCAGTTACTACTGAAAATGTGAGGAATCGTGTCAAGATTTGGAGAAGGCATTATGGAACAATCATGGAGATAAGAACAAAAACTAAATTTAAGTGGGATGAGGAGAGGAAGATGGTGTTAGTACCACGTGACGAGATGACTGAATGGGATACATATACGAAGGTAATGCGCCTGCCTTTTATTCTCTTATTTAGCAATGCTATGGTTGAGTTATGTAGGGTATGTTTTCCTATGAATCCTGATTTAATTATAACAGTACTGATTGATCGAGCCACACAGATGATGTTAGTTCAACCAGAGTTTGATTGTGGTGTTACTGTAATACAAGTAAGGCTAGAATGTTTGGCTGACTGTAAATTTTCACTACTAGGGAGAATATAGGTTACAGAACCACCAGTTTGATGTGCTGTTTGATGTGCTGCCGCAACTAAGGTGAGAATGTTGTTTATGACTAATTTTTCGGCGCAGGCAATAACCATTACTTGTGCATTGTTTCCTGCTGCTAGAGCTGATATGAACTCTGCACTGTTTGGTTCATTCTCTTTTCTTTCCTATTAAAATATCAGACACTACGCCAAATCTGACCATCAATAACGAGCGTATCACAACGGTTTAATGCATATAAAAACGACACTTAGATTACCGTTTTCAAAATATTGGCGGAAACCTAGACCGCGCTAATAAGAATAACGGTTTCCGTTGAAAACCGTTGTTATTATAATGTGAAAACGGTTGTTTAACAAACCGTTATCAAAAATGTTTAACGGTTTTCAAAAACTCGTTATAGAATCACCCTTATCAACGGTTGTTAGACAACCGTTACCAGTTTAAGAAAACGGCGTTTCGAAAACCGTTACTAAATTAACACCAGCAACTGTTTTTGGTACCCGTTGTTATGTTATAGCTACGGGTTTCTTGTAATCGTTATCATTTTCTATTATGAAAGAATGGTTCCTCTGTACCTGTTGTTATTTATCATTTACGGGTTAAAAATAACCGTTGTAAACTTTTTTTCAATGTTTAATATTCAACCAATGCATGTATGATAAATAATGAACCGTTATATGCATTGTTTTGTTTGACCATTATTACTATCCGTCCTTTATTATATTCACACATGCATACATATTTTCCTATAAATATCACTTATAATGTGATCAATTAACCATATCCACCAATTCAAAGTTCAATTAATACACAACTTCGATCACCATGTCGTCGTCGTCTTCTACACCCGCTGAATCACAATCAAATACCCGCTATGTCCATCCTATTACCTATATTATACACAACCTTCCAATCAAATATGATGACAATGGTAAGGCTTTTTCGAGAAGTTTTACTTGGATGAGATATATGCTTAATAAAGGTGGTTATACGAAAGTTAAAAAGGTCTACCCAGCTTGGAGTAAAGTTCATGGTTTTCTTGGTTACGCAATGATCGAGTTTGAAGGTTTTGGGAAGAAGCTGGAATCTTTTCGTCAAGCGAGAAAACTACAGGCAAGATATGAGGATCATGATGCTGGGAAGAAAAATTATTATACGGATGATGTATTATAAGCGCAATATTTATGGATTGCAACCGATTGTGACATTAATCTATTAAGAACATATTGGCACTATATTGACACTGTGCCTCGTTCATGGGAGGCGAAACAAGTGCCTCCTAATAATCCACATATTGAATTCCCAATATTTATCTCAATCGCAGGGGAATTACAAGGTGATTATGTTGATTAATTATTATTATTATTATTCTAATTAATGTTGTTAAAACCTCGCGTCTTTTAATTTCTTGTTATGTATGTGTTTTTCTTGAATATGCGTGGTAGTGTATTTTATTTTCTAATTATTTATTGCAAGTTACGTAGGTTTAAAATATTTGTTAATAAGTCAACTTTTACATTAATTAGGTAATTAATGTTTAGGAATTAATTACTAACGGTTTTGAAAAAAATTATAAATGTGACTATAAATGTTAAAGCATCCTTTACTAACATCCATTAATCAAATCACAATATTTCATCCTCATTAGACAAATTTGAAACAACATGGCAATGAGCCCTAATTTTATCAACAACGAAGAATGGCTTACACAAATGATTGCAGATGATGAGAAGGTTCTCGCCGGGCTTCCCGCCGATCAACACCCATTAATCAAGGCATCCCTTTAACATCAACGGAATTATTAGATTAAGAGGCGTGAAGCAGTCCGGCTTGTCAACCAAGCCTCATCATCATCATCATCTTCATACCCTCGTCGGCCTATTACTCGCAACTTGGCTGCAGCGAGAGATATGTTGAGTTCTACTCTTCCAACCTTATTTTCACATGCAAGTCGTGTCCTTGCATATATTCAATCTGTTATTGAAAAATATGAAGCCAATGACCCAGAAGTTAGTGGTATACCAGAGTGGCGTAATTGGTGGCAGGTTGAGAAGCGCGTTTTACACTTAACCGGGGTTGTTCCGGCTTATTATACATCTTTTGATTTCATATAAATGCTGTAATGTATTTGGTTTAAAATTAAATAAAATGATCATTTTGAAAGTGTTGAGTTATGCTTGTTTGATTTGCTTCTATTTTTGAACTCCATATATCAGTCAGTAATCAAGATCAAGATTGCTGCTACATAATACTCATTAACAACGGTTCACCTACAACCGTTGTTAATTTGTTCATTAACAACGGTTCACCTACAACCGTTGTAAAGCGGTTCATCAACAACGGTTCACCTACAACCGTTGTCAATCGTGACTGTTAGGCCTGGAAATCCGCAGACGTCCCTGATCAGTATCTCACCTTAACCTGACCATCAGTCTGTCAGGGTGTCAGGCTATCAGGACGCATGAAGATAGGCGCCAGGCCATGGAGAGGACAACGGTCAAAATATCAGGACGATATCAGACCAAGAAGACATATTACAAAAGGAATATATGCGCAGCATTGAATAGGAAGATCTCACAGTAAATGCAGTATTTAAGGGCGTAATATTGACAATTATTGCGGATAATTAAGGAGAATAATCCACATTAATGCCGTCATCATACATCCGTTCAGCAAGAGCTTATATAAGGGATATTTGGAAATCATTTGAGGGATCATCACAAGACAAGACAACATACTACATTCACATTTCATTCATAGATAATTACGTCCAATTGTGCTCAATACATAATACAATAGTGAAATCCTCTCCTGGCTTGGTGCCCGTGGTTTTTTCCCATTTAAGGGTTTTCCACGTACCAAATTCTTTGTCTTATTGTTGTTATTTTTATTATATTTACAGCTTTATATTTAACCCTGACGACCTGACTAATAGACCATTTAGAGCTAGTTAACCCTACTCAAATCTACTCTGACCTGATTTCGACTTGCGCAAAATCCACAAAAAATAATTGGCGCCCATCGTGGGGCATCTAGCTCTTTAAATCCTTTTTTCTTATCTCACAAAAATTCAAAAATCCTACAAAAATGGCCCAATCTACGATTGAAGAACAACTGAACGCAACCCTTCAACAAATCGCTGAGTTGGAAAGCTTGAAAGAAAAAGTGGCCCAAACTGAAGCAGAAATCTTGCAATTAAGAGAATCTGAGTCGGTTCTGAAACAAAATTTAGAGAAAACCCAAGGAGCAGGCTCTAGATTCCAGCCAGGAACCCCATTTGCATCAATCATCAAAAACATCGATTTCTTCAGTTTTGGGAGCCCAAGTGGTCCTAAATTTATCAATGTTGATGGTGATGATGAACCAAAAAACAACAATGAGAAACCTGATGAGTCCGCAGCAGCCATCATGATGGCAGTAATCCAGGAGATCAAGAAACTCAATGAAATATTCGACAAGATACCTGGAGTACCAGCCAGCATGGAAGAAGCTGCTCCTGACAGCTATGCTGATTCGCCTTTCATAGACAAAATAGCAAAAGTGGATTTACCAAAGAAGTTTGTGATCCCATCCATGAAAATCTATGATGGAACCACAGATCCACAAAATCATGTGGCTCTGTACAAGCGAAAATTGCTGGCTGCATCTATTCCCAGCAAATTCAGACAAGTTTGCATGTGTAAGGGATTTGGAACGACCCTGACTGGCCCTGCTCTACAATGGTACATCAACCTGCCAACTGGGAGCATCCATTCCTTCGCCAACCTGATCAACAGCTTCAACCAGCAGTTTGCGAGTAGCAGAGAGTTGGAGAAATGATACAGTGACCTTTACCGAATTACACAGAAGCATGATGAAACTCTCAGGACATTCCTTGCAAGATTCAACAAAGAGAAAGTATCCATTCCCAGATGTGACGTTGGAACAGCAGTGGAGGCATTCAGGCATGGGTTGCTACCACACAGTGACTTATACAACGAGCTCACTAAGTATCCCTGCCATACCTTCGAAGACGTCCAGGCCAAGACTCTTGCTTTTATCAGGCTAGAAGAAGACAAGAGCTATAAACTTGGATCACCCAATGGACCAAAGGATTACGAAAAAAGCAATAGGAAAAGCAACAAAGGAAACAACTACAGGCCTACTCCATATTCCAGGCCAGACCATTCAGAAGTTAACCTGGCTCATGAGTATCATGGTAAGGCTAAAGTTTTTCCACCTATTTCCGAACATAACTTCAGTGTTGATATTGCAGGATTAATCCAGAGACTTGACAACATGGGAACAGTGGTTAGATGGCCCAGGAAGTCGGAAATTCCCAACCCTAGAAGGGACAATTCCAAATGGTGCGAATTCCACATGGACATTGGACACACAACGGATAACTGTTTCACCCTGAGGAAAGAAGTGGCTTATCTGCTGAAATCCGGATACTTAAAAGACCTAATCAAGACAAAAGGCAGGAATGCCGAGTAGGGCAAAGAAAACCAGGAACACAAGCAGGGTCGCAGCCTCACTCCACCACCTCCAATCTATGAAGTAAAATTCATATCTGGTGGATCAGAAATCTGCGGCCTGACCAGTTCAACAACAAAAAAGATAGCCAGGACGCCAAGGACTGTATCACCCTGCAAACCGAATCATATCCCAACAATCACCTTCAATGATTGTGACCTGGTGGGCATCCCTGATGTTCATCATGACGGCTTGGTAATTTCTATGAAGATTGGAACCGCCACAGTAAGAAGGATCCTGGTAGATGGAGGCAGCTCAGTAAACCTGATCATGCTTGACGTGCTGAAAGCCATGAAAATCAACGAGGACCAAATCACCAAAAAATCCAGCGTCTTGGTAGGGTTCAGTGGAGAGACCAGAAGCACTCTAGGAGAAATCCACCTTCCAACCTACGTTGAAGGAATCTCATCCTATGACAAATTTGGAGTCCTTGATTGCCTGTCATCTTACAACACAATCTTGGGTAGACCCTGGATTCATAATGTCAAGGTTGTTCCATCAACCTATCACCAGTGTATCAAAATACCAACAGACTAGGGCATAGCCACAATCAAAGGGGATCACAAGATAGCCCAGGAATGCTACACAACAGCCTTGAAGCCTTCCCAGGCAGGTAAGTCCCTTGCATAGCAATTACAGTATCCTGTCAGGAGCACTTATATAGCACCTCCCAGAATGGAAACAGATCAGGTAATTCTGGACCCTGAGCACCCTGACAGGTATGTTTTAGTAGGATCTGACGCCCAGATAGTGTCAGACACAAATTGGTAAAGTTTCTTAAAAATAAATCATCTTGGTTTGCTTGGTCACATTTTGATATGACTGGAATTAGTGCTGATATAATTAAACATAAACTCAATGTTGACCCATCTTTTAAGCCTGTACAACAGAAAAGACGGAAATTTGCAGCTGAAAGAAATGCCATAATTAATGAGGAAGTGGAAAAACTCTTGGATATGGGAATGATCAGGGAAGTAATGTAACCTGAGTGGCTGGCTAACGTGGTTGTTGTGCAGAAAAAGAATGGAAAGTGGAGAGTCTGTGTTGACTACACTGACCTGAACAAAGCTTGTCCCAAAGATCCATTTCCTTTACCCCATATTGATGCCATGGTAGACGCCACACCAGGCCATGAGATGCTGACATTCATGGATGCTTCCAGTGGATTCAATCAAATAAAGATGCACCCTGCTGACCAGGAGAGTACTGCATTCATTATAGACTGAGGCATATACTGTTACACTGCTATGCCTTTCGGCCTCAAGAATGCAGGGGCAACATACCAGTGCCTGGTCAACATGATGTTGTGGACGCGGGCCACGGGGTGCGCTTGGGACAAGCGTTTGCATTTGTGTAGTCGCCACCAATTTATTGTGGAAAATTGGAAACTGTTCGAATACCTCGTGTCATGTCAAGACACAAAGTAATGACATGAACACTGATGCGTGTCATTTATATGATGTTTTACACCTCATTTTACACGCATTTCAGAGCTCATTTATGTAATTTATGCTACTATTCTCCCTATTTCCGTCTACTTTCGTATTTTTGTACATTATTGCAGAAATGTGAAGAATCCAGCGGAAATTAAGCTAAATCCGTCCCGGAGTACCTTGCATTGCATTTGACGTGAAGTATTTACTTAAGGAACGAGCTTGGTGCACATTTCGAGGCCCGAAAGACAAATCCACGAGAATTTAAAAGCGGACTGTCAGCTACATCAGTCGATCGACCGCTGCCCTTAGTCGATCGACCAATGCACGACAAACAGAAGCTACTGTTTAGAGCTTACTAGTCGATCGACCGGTCACAGTGGTCGATCGACCAAGCCGCTGCTTTGACGAGAATTAAAAGATCGAGAATAAGAAAGCCCATTGTGTTTTAGGTTTTAGAATAAAGTTGCGTACGTTTACCTATATAACGTAACTCATTCCTGATGCTACAATCATCTAGTTATCATCCAGTTTTCATTCAGTTCTTTATCAGTTTTAGAATATCAAATAATTAGGGTTCGGAATATTGTTTCGTATTCAATACAATTTTCGTTCGTGCTTTTAATTTTTCCGTTACAATTCCTCTTCACGGTACTATCCTGCTCTTATTTCAGTTTATTACTTTATTTGCATTCATAGATATAGAATTTCTAGTTAGTATCCCAAAAGCCAATTATCGTTTATGTTATTTGTTTATTTAGCCGTTTTAATCATGAATTCTGTAGTTTTATTAGTCAATCTTATTGTTGTTCTTATCGTAGACATGAGTAGCTAAATACCTTGTGCTAGGATGTAGGGAACTGTAGGTTAGGCGGCATTAGAATTAGGAAGCCCTAATCGCGCCATGGTCGATCGACTGGGTTCCCTGGTCGATCGACTGGCATCGTGAGATTTATTTTCGTTTTAATTGTTTATCTTGCTTAATTCGACGAATCGAGTGCACGCGACTAGTTGAATGTTTAGGAAATGACCGACCCATTAGATCGAAAGATAGGGAAAGTTTAGGTTTTTAGTCACTTTTCAGGACGAAAGTCAGTATTAGTGATATTAGGGACTTGTAGCTAGATCGAAAGATGCTACCTGTGAGAGTGGACCGAGAGGACCTCTTATTTTCCCGTCTCACGTGATTGTTTTAGACCTACCTAGTTTGCTGCCGCTGAAACTATAGTTATCCGACCATCCTTGCACTCTTTTAATACCTGTTTTCATCCGTTTATTTAGTTTATTGTCTTTTATTGCCATTAGTATAGACCAATTCAATTCAAACCCCCACATCCGTTACTTTAAGACTGAAATTAGACAACTATCAATTACATCTGGCTCTCTGTGGTTCGACCCGACTGCCGCTAGCTATAGTCGTAGTTGGAATTATAAATTTATTTTTGGTGCACACAACGACGGGCATCAAATTTTGGCGCCGTTGCCGGGGAGGCAATTGTTCTAATTTTTAGTTGTTTTATTTTACTCTGTTTCTTAGTTTAAGGGACATTCGTTCCTTAAACTATTCTCATATTCTTTTTGTAGTTTCTTCTTATGCGCAGGTCACAGGGTGGTGAATTACTACCGTTCAATCCTGAGATTGAGAAGACTTTGCGCGAGTTGAGACGATCATCTAGGATGTTGCCGACAGAGGAAGAGCTGAGTACTCTGTCTAGTTACTACGAAAACGAGCTGTTTGAGGAGGATCCACATTCATCTCCTGTTTCCACTTCATCAGCTGAGACTGTCACTTCTCCATATTTTCCAGAAATGGCTGAGGAAGCGAGCATAGCAAGTCACTCTGAGCCGACAGCTGCAAATTTATATAAGGGGTTCGAATTACCGGGAGCTGATAGAAAATTCGAACCGAAGCCTTCTTATATCAACTTGGTTGAGAAAAACCAATTCGGGGGAGCTGCAAATGAAGATGCAGCCAAACATATGGAGATATTTATTGATTATTGCTGTTCTATACCCCCACCGACCGGTGTGACCCAGGACCAGGTGAAGGAGACAATGTTTATATTCTCACTCTGAGATGCTGCAAGGGAGTGGTACAGAGACCTGGACCGAGCTGCTAATGGGATCACCGACTGGAATTCGTTGGCTTTGGCATTCTATAAGAAGTATTTTTCTGCCTCAAAGACTAATGCCATTAGAGCTCAGATCACGAGCTTTAAACAGGGGCATGATGAGAATTTTCATGAGGCGTGGGTGCGTTTCAAGAAGCTGGTGCGAACTATTCCGCACCATGGGTTTGAGAAATGGAGCCTATGCAATCAGTTTTATAATGGGCTTTATGACGATCAGAGAGCTATCTTGGATGCGGCAGCTAGCGGCAGATTCCAGGAGAATATGGGGGAAACTAAGGGGTGGAAGATCATTGATGACTTGGCCACCCATAAAGCTGAGTATGGAAATTCTCGGGGAAATCAAAGGAGAGCTGTTGAATCTCCTTCTGTAGCTGCATTAGAGGCTCTCACGGCGAGATTTGATAAGTACGAGTTGGGAGGAGCTTCAAAAGGAGGGATTTATCATGTAAATGCTGTTTCAGATGATCCTTTCGTCTGTAAAAGATGTGGAGCTGAGGGACATGTTTCAGACAATTGTCCTAGTCCCTTTGAGTCTTGTGCTGCCTTTCGACATTATAGGCAGACAAACACTTACTATGAGCCGAATGTCCATCTAAACTTGAGGTGGACTAGCCAAAATGTCCTAAATCCAACTCCACCTCCACAGCAGCAGCAGCAGCAGAACTATGTGCCCCCTCATAAGCAACAACAGTTTCAAAAACCTCCCTACGTGCCACAGCAGCAGCAACAATCCCAAGGTTCTGACCTTGCCGAGTTGAAGAATTTGTTGTGTAAAGAATCCCAAGCTAGAGAGGCCGGGATGAAGATGTTAGAGAGCCAAATCGCTCAATTGGCAAGCAAGAATACAACTCGAGCTCCGGGCCATTCACCGACTCAGACGGATCAAAAGGAGACCCTTAATGCCATTACCTTGAGGAGTGGGTCTACCCTTGATGGGCCCGCTATGGTCGAGGATGTCCCTGAAAAAGATGAGGCGGAACCAAGCAAGAACAAAGCTGTGACGAATAATAGCAAGAAAAAGGCGTCTACGAGGTATATCAGTCGATCGACTGATATACCCAGTCGATCGACCAGTTCGCGACAAACAGTAGTCCCTGGTCCTGTAGATTCCAGTCGATCGACTGCACTACCCGGTCGATCGACCGAAAACGTTGCTGATGGTGATTCTTTTCGTCCTCCAATGCCCGATAACTTGAGGGACCACTTGTTTCGGGGTACGATTGCTCCGAAAATAGTGAGGCAAGACCCAAATGCTGATGGGTCAGTTCCAGTTACGAAGTACGACCCTATGTCGATTAATGGTTCACATTTGAGACGGTCTGAAGAGGGGTCAAGCTACAGCAAGGAGTAGGTTGTGGACTTTCAGCCTAAGTCCACCGATGCTGGCATGAGAGATTTAGAGGAGAGGGCTAAGTTACTTCTTACAGCCCCTTATCCAGAGAGATTAGTGCCGACAAAGGAACAGGTATCATTTAATAAGTTTGAAAATGTTATTCGTAGCTTAAATGTGCAAGTTCCTTTTCTTGAGTTAGTCAATCAAGTGCCTGCTTACATGAAATTCATGAAACAACTTTTATCTAAAAAGAAGTCACTTGAAACTGTGCATACTGTCGCACTTACTGAGGAGTCATGCTCTTATTTGACCCACACTGCACCCCATAAGCTAGAAGACCCAGGTAGCTTTTCAGTTCCATGTAATATTGGTACCTTCTCAATTGAGAAGGCATTATGTGACCTAGGAGCTAGCATTAGCGTCATGCCCTTGAGTCTTGCTAGAAAGCTGAAATTGACTAGGTTTGCAGTAACCAACATGACAGTACAGATGGCTGATCGAACTGCGGTCCAGCCTATAGGAGTCTTAGAGGACATTCCCGTGCAAATAGGAAATTTCTTCTTCATTGTTGACTTCGTTGTACTAGATATGCCCGAGGATGCCCACATTCCTATCATATTGGGTAGACCATTTCTGCACACTGCTGGTGCAGTTATAGATGTTGGTTCAGGGACTTTGACCTTCAAAGTAGGGAAACACTCCATTGTCTTTGCCCAGCCCGCTAAGAAGAAAGACCCCATGTGGCCTGTAACTTGTAATACGGTTTCTGAAAAGAAATCTTATTTTGTGCTTCCTGATATGCCTGCCTCTATTCCTATTCCTGTTGTAACCCCTCCGCCCCAGATTGGGAGCAAATTGGAGGAAGACTCGTCTATTTCTACTATTGCAGGAGCTGGTTTGGGGAAGGAAGAACCGTATGTTGCTCCAGCTGTGCAGGAGCCAATCGTCTCAAGAGGCGGCTTAGGATGTCTTAGCTATGGCACTGATGAGGAGCTTGATGATGAGCCAGTCAAAGTAAGGGAGTCCGACTTGGACTTTGATGAGCCAGAAGAGGTCATTGCTTGGGAGGATGTTGAAGCTGCTGATCCGTTGAGTCCTGCGGATGTTGAAGTTGAGAAGAATGCAGCTGAGAAGATGAGCACTGTTGAGGCTACTTCTTGTAGCCAGAAGCCAACCAAGTGGGCCATCCCGTGGCCGTTCTTGATCAACTACTAGTTGATCGAATGCTTCATAAACCATTTATTTTATTGTTTTGTTAGACTATTTACCGTTTTTCGTGTGCACGAGACTTCGCATTTTAATAAGTTTGCTTAGGATTTTATACATTTTAGACTATTGCTTTGGGTTGTGTGCAATTTTGGGCGCGTTATTATGTGCTTTTGCAGGTGTATAGACCAAATTAGCTCAAGTTATTGAGCTAATTCGAAGAAATCAGAAAGTTACAGCAGGTTTTCCAGTCGATCGACTGCTTCCTTTGGTCGATCGACTGGGTTGCGAATTCCAAAAGCGCCTGTTGCTGTTCACCGTGGTCGATCGACTGGGAGATGTGGTCGATCGACCGCCAGAGCTGTTGTACCTGTTTTCGATCATTCCCCTGCTGTGTTTGATCGATTTGCGGAGTCAAGGGAGTATTCCCTTCACTTTATTCTCCGCTTAATTTCTGATTTCTTCTGTTTTTCTTATTTTGCACATAATTTTGCGTTTCATAATTGTTTTCTCGTTTTACGCGCGGTCTCTTTTGTTTGTCTTTCTAGGTACTTATTGGTAGCACTGCTGGCTACTGAAACCTCCTAGCTCACGCTGGTTTGGGGAGGTTTCCTTTTGCTGCGCTTAAAGTCTTGTGAGTTTCCGAGTCTTTATTTTATGTCAAATTTAGTTTATTTAACACAAATTGCCATTTCCTTTCTTATTTCATTACATGATTTTGCACAATGGGGACATTATGTGATTTGGTTTGGGGAAGGGTTTTGCGTCGCATTTGCATATGTTTTATTGCATTTCTGTTGCACGTTTAATCATTCTGTATGCATTGTTTATCTCATTTCTTATATATACAGAAAAATCCAAAAAACTGAAAAATTTCAAAATTCAAAAAATTTCATGTTTATTTTAGCATATAGGTTGAGTCGGAACGGTAGTATTTCAATGATGACATTGCATTTGCATCTGTTTTTGCCTAAGCCTTGCTAATTGATATGTTATTAGTAGAACCATATATGCATAGTCTACGAGTTTTCATTAAATTTCTTGCTGAACTTGAAACTTGACTTAGAATTTTGGCAAACTACATCATATTTCTGAGGTTTAGAGCTTATAACCGGTGTCATCTGTGACCGGTTTATCTAGGAATGTGAGTAGTACTCCTTTTGAGACATGTTACATTAATGTGCATAAATATGAACTTAATCTGCTTAATACTTGTATGCATTCGGTTTGTGGTTTGTTGACACATGTGGTAGAGGTTTTCCTTTACTCATTTTACCCATAAGCTCCACACTGCCAAAAACAGCCTTTTTTGTCCCATTACTACATCCTACATTTAGCCTGCCCTTGTCAAGCTAGTAGTTTATGATCTTGGGATTGTTATTTTGTTTTTGGTGGCATATGCTCATTTTGAGATGTTGTTGGGAAGATGAAAAAGAAAGAAAGGAAAGTTGGAAAAATAAGAAAGAAAAGAGAAAAAAATGAAGAAAAAAAATGATTCGGAAAAAAAAAAGAGTTCTGTACTGTAGCAGTGGTCGATCGACTGCCCATCTTGGTCGATCGACCCATGCTCGAGAAAAAGAAGAAATAAAATCAATTCGCATATTCAAAGACCTTATTAAATGGCGATTTTTGCTCCCATGTTGCATTTATATCTTACGGGGAGTTGAGTTGATTAATTATTATGAAGATTGCGAGATTAGTGCTAATCATTAGCACCGGGTTTTATTGTTAATTATGAGCAAGAAGTTGGATGTTGTCATATGTCTTGTTTAGGTACTAGCTTGATCACCTATACCTCCTCATTTCCATAATTGTTTTGCCTCTTCTTACCCATACCTCACATATCCATATATACCTCGGCATGTGTCGTGGTCATTTGATTGGTTGGAATGCATATGTACGGTTGTAGAGATCATTTTCACATTAGATTGCAGGCATGTTCTTATAAGTCGAAGTTAGGTGAGAGTCTTTACAAAATGAATTCTTTCTATCTTATACATTATTCACCTGTGCTTCTGTGTGATATGAGCGACCCGTGAGAGTCCGCATTGATAAGTCTCTACAGTTGACGGTTCAGCAAGTTTTTAACGACTCCATAACTCGTTTGCGTGATTCATATGCTAATTGATTGTTGGTTATGCATTAAATTGGTTTAGGCTTTATAGTTTGCATTTCGCTCTGAGATTGAACTCGTTCCATTAGGTTTTAGGATCGAGTCTAGTTCTTGCTTGGGGACAAGCAAGGGTTTGGTTTGGGGAAGTTTGATGCGTGTCATTGATATGATGTTTTACACCTCATTATAGACCGAGGCATATACTGTTACACTGCTATGCCTTTCGGCCTCAAGAATGCAGGGGCAACATACCAGCGCCTAGTCAACATGATGTTGTGGATGCGGGCCACGGGGTGCGCTTGGGACAAGCGTTTGCATTTGTGTAGTCGCCACCAATTTATTGTGGAAAATTGGAAACTGTTTGAATACCTCGTGTCATGTCAAGACACAAAGTAATGACATGAACACTGATGCGTGTCATTTATATGATGTTTTACACCTCATTTTACACGCATTTCAGAGCTCATTTATGTAGTTTATGCTACTATTCTCCCTATTTCCGTCTACTTTCGTATTTTTGTACATTATTGCAGAAATATGAAGAATCCAGCGGAAATCAAGCTAAATCCGTCCCCGAGTACCTTGCATTGCATTTGACGTGAAGTATTTACTTAAGGAACGAGCTTGGTGCGCATTTCGAGGCCCGAAAGACAAATCCACGAGAATTTAAAAGCGGACTGTCAGCTACATCAGTCGATCGACCGCTGCCCTTAGTCGATCGACTAATGCACGACAAACAGAAGCTACTGTTTAGAGCTTACCAGTCGATCGACCGGTCACAGTGGTCGATCGACCAAGCCGCTGCTTTGACGAGAATTAAAAGATCGAGAATAAGAAAGCCCATTGTGTTTTAGGTTTTAGAATAAAGTTGCGTACGTTTACCTATATAACGTAACTCATTCCTGATGCTACAATCATCTAGTTATCATCCAGTTTTCATTCAGTTCTTTATCAGTTTTAGAATATCAAATAATTAGGGTTTGGAATATTGTTTCGTATTCAATACAATTTTCGTTCGTGCTTTTAATTTTTCCGTTACAATTCCTCTTCACGGTACTATCCTTCTCTTATTTCAGTTTATTACTTTATTTGCATTCATAGATATAGAATTGCTAGTTAGTATCCCAAAAGCCAATTATCGTTTATGTTATTTGTTTATTTAGCCGTTTTAATCATGAATTCTGTAGTTTTATTAGTCAATCTTATTGTTGTTCTTATCGTAGACATGAGTAGCTAAATACCTTGTGCTAGGATGTAGGGGAACTGTAGGTTAGGCGGCATTAGAATTAGGAAGCCCTAATCGCGCCATGGTCGATCGACTGGGTTCCCTGGTCGATCGACTGGCATCGTGAGATTTATTTTGTTTTTAATTGTTTATCTTGCTTAATTCGACGAATCGAGTGCATGCGACTAGTTGAATGTTTAGGAAATGACCGACCCATTAGATCGAAAGATAGGGAAAGTTGTTAAGACTACCAATTAAAATGACTAAACTATGCTAAGATCGAAAGATAGGTAAAGTTTAGGTTTTTAGTCACTTTTCAGGACGAAAGTCAGTATTAGTGATATTAGGGACTTGTAGCGAGATCGAAACATGCTACCTCTGAGAGTGCACCGAGAGGACCTCTTATTTTCCCGTCTCACGTGATTGTTTTAGACCTACCTAGTTTGCTGCCGCCGAAACTATAGTTATCCGACCATCCTTGCACTCTTTTAATACCTGTTTTCATCCGTTTATTTAGTTTATTGTCTTTTATTGCCATTAGTATAGACCAATTCAATTCAAACCCCTACATCCGTTACTTTAAGACTGAAATTAGACAACTATCAATTACATCTGCCTCTCTGTGGTTCGACCCGACTGCCGCTAGCTATAGTTGTAGTTGGAATTAAAAATTTATTTTTGGTGCACACAATGACGGGCATCAAACACCAAGAACTCGTTACCCTTAACATTCTATGTCTAGAATGACTCTCCTGGATGCCAATGAACACGGAAATTCACAAAGATCTGGAGTAAGGGGTGAGGGTACGTATTACGAAGCTCTTTTGATCGAACACCTAATCCCGCCCGCCTCGATAGCGGCCTCTACTAATTATTAGGGAAAATCGTCTATACTCGATATATTGTCGATTTATATACATGCAATGCAACATCCAACGTTTTAATCCTAACATGTGAGAATTAGACTAAGTCGGTTAACAATTAATTTAGCACACAATTAAGTCGATGTAGGGATTTAGATTTATTACGTGTGAAGGCATACCAACAATATGATACAAGAAATATAATATATACAATAATTACAATTACAATAATTACAATGGGATTAAACGATTTATGTCGAAAATACTTTTAAAACGGATAATTTGGAAAAGAATAAATAAATAAATTAACGAACTGAAATCAGGGTGATAATACGAATAATAGTTAGTTAATACGTAATTAGTAAACTAGGTCAAGGCAAGAACGGGAGTTCAGAGACAGAAATCAACCAGGAACAGGCGCAGCAGAGCTGCGTCCCTTGGAAGAGGCGCAGCAGTTGCTGCGTCTGTTCCTTAGCTCAGTTCTGGCTGTGAAGCCGGAATTGCAAATCGTTAATGTCAATTGGTGAATTTAATGATTGATTATATTATTTGACTCGGATGAAATGATTAATATGTTATTTACATATGATTGAGGTCATCAAAACAGTAAACACGAATGAAACTAATTAATACGAGTTAATTACATGATTAAAAGGGTTAATTAATGAATTGAACAAACTAATTAGGTTAAACAAGACGAATTAATGATGAATATGATAAATAAACAGGTGGAAATATATCAAAGATCGAGTTCCAGAGATCCAATATGGATGAATCGAATCTCTAAAACCCGGAGTGAGTTTGAATGACGAAAACCCGTAAATATTAGTTATAAGGGATTTAAGTCGGGACTTAATGACAAATTAAATCTTAACGATGATGAATAATATGTCAAATTACTATGTTAAAGTTGTTATGTCAAAGAATCAGAGAACAAACAAAATAAAAGAGACGAATTGACAAAAGACGAAGGAAGAAGAAAGGAAGCAGGAACTGCGGCAGCCTCACGAAGAGGCGCAGCAGGTGCTGCGTCCCTTCGAAGAGGCGCAGTAGTTGCTGCGTCCTTTCTCGACGGTTGTCTTCTTATAATTCGTAAAAAGGGATTTAAAGCATGGTTTTATAAATCGGTTTTCGAAATATTTTCGACATAAATCTTACATTATGATTACAATAAATAAAGAACAATAAACAAAAGAAGGATTTACACCCTCAGACTTACATGTTTGACGAAACGAGATGACCTAAGTTTACGTTTAGTGATGCTCGACTCGAATGTACGACGAAAGTGCCCTCTTAAGAGGAAAACGAATAAAGTTAATTAAAGTTGATTAGTTGTGGAGTTGGTCAAATTGGTCGGTCATGCAAAACGAGGCTGGTACTCAGAAAGATCCGAGCTTACGTGGTCGAAAGTTCAAGCACGTAGACGCCAAAAAGTAAGAACGTGGTCTAGAATACAAAGGGAGAAGAGAAGGGCGGACACTCGCGTGAGAAATATGTGAGACCGAAGGTCTCTATTTATACTAATCACACGGAGAAAATAGGGTTTTTTCGGAGAAACTTTGGGAGTGAATCTCGAAATGATATGAAAAGATACGAAAAAATACGCAGAAAAGGACTTGGGAAGAGGCGCAGCAGGCACTGCGTCTCTTGGAAGAGGCGCAGCACTTGCTGCGTCCTTTCCCAAGTGGTTTCCTCCCGCGGAAGAAAGATTTCCGTGTTTAGTTTATGGAATAACGGATTAATCTTGTTTTCCTTAATATTTTGTGTGAATATTACGGGAAATTCTTTACCAAATATTAAAAGATTGGAAAATAAGGAATAGAAATATCCGGAACATTCCAGAACATTCTGACTCGGCATTTTAACGATTATCAGAAAATGAAGACGATTTTAGGCCCAGACTCAAAATGTACTCTAATTACTGCCAAAACGACCGTATCGGCGCGTAGATGGCAATTAAGGGGTAGACACAAGTATTTGAGCGATCACTTGACGATAAACTTACGAACTGTCACAAATCGTTCTGCGTACCAAACATGCGGCCCAATCATCACCGGGTGGTTTGCGGGAGGTGCAGAAATGAGGTATCTAATGAGCCCCCACTTTGACTGAGGCTTGGACAAGGCGAAAGTCAAAGTATAGCCATCAAGTCAATCGAAGATTACAACCTGACGACTATGGCGACGCGAGGCGGTTCAAGGGGTCTGAGCCAAGGACCTGTTGTCGGGAACATTTTAGAGTCTGTCGACCATCGGGGAGGGTCGTTTAAAGTCCATTAGACTACGTAAGGAGGCTCGCCAGCCATAAGAAGAGACCATACCTGAAATTCTTCGAAACTCCAGGGGAAACAAAATGCGATATTGGGAGAAGACAGCAGGACGTAGTCAGGAACTTCTGGGAGAAATCTGCTTGCGCCGGCTTCAAACAAACTTCGGAAGAGTTTGGGGTCGATGTTGATCTCCTTGTCTCGAGAAGGAAGATTGTCTGTCGTGAACTCGCTGGGGGAACATAATCGGGAACTTATCTCCATGTCTCGAGAAGGACGATTGTCTGTCGTGAATTCTCGCTGGGGGAACATAATAAAGGCGTGTCGAAACACCTGTCAGAGAATACTCGCTCGTTGTGACAAGCAAGGTCTTGGATAAAAATAAATGTGATGACAGTTTGCAGTTGTAGTTGGCTCGGAAATGCGGATCCGGGCGAAGAATAGATGTCAAATGGACCAAAATACGTAATATGGCATCAAGAAAGAGGCGCACCAAAGATGGGCCCACAAATAACGAACTCATAACGAATTTTTGAAAATTCGTATGAAGGGAAGCTAAGGAAGAGGCGCAGCAAGAGCTGCGTCTCTTGGAAGAGGCGCAGCACTTGCTGCGTCTATTCCTGGGCGTGTTATTCCTGCGTAAAAACCCGACGAAACAGAGGGGTTTATTTCATAATTTTCGAAACATAAATTATCAAATTCTCTCTCAGATTCCAACCATTTTCGTCAAAACTTGATCCAAAAGCTTGCATTTGCCATGACTAATCGAGGTATGTGTATTATTTTTGCATTAATCTTCCATAATGGATCAAATTGGATCGACAAAATTAGGGTTTCCAACCCAAAAATGTCAAAAATTTGGGGCTTTTCCCCCAAACGATTTTGCCTTGCAAAATTGACCTTGTAAATGGCTAATTGGTCGTATAAGGATCATAACTGATACCGTCGTAGAGTACCAAAGATAAATTTATAATCCAAACTACTACTATAGATAGCGGCAGTCAGGGTCGAACCACAGAGAGGCGATGCAATTAATAGTTGTCTAATTTTAGTCTAAAGTAACAGTTGTGAGGGGGTTTGATTTGAACAGTTCTAAAACTAAAGGCAAACAAATTAAAATTAAACTAAAATAAATAAATGAGTAATGGATGAAATCAAATATTAAAAGGATGCTAAGATGGTCGGTTCACTGTAGTTTCGACGGCGGCAACTCTAAGTAAACTGTTTTAAGCATGTTAGACGGCTAAATAAAAAGTCTTCTCGGTCCAATTTAACAAGTAGCAACCTTTCGGCCTGAGCTACGGGTCCCTAAGTCTCACTAATACTAACTTTCGTTCTTGATTAAAGATTCTTAAAGCCTAAATTAACTTACATCTCGATCTTATTAATTTAGTCATCTTAATTAAGTAGTCTATTTCCCTCCCCATCTTTCGATCTATCGGGTCGGTCAATTCCTAAGCATTCAACTAGTCGCGTGCACTCGATTCGTCAAATATAGCAATTGAATTAAAAAAGACACAAATAATCCAACACGCGGTGGTCGATCGACCAGAGCCCGATAACAGGTCGCCTAAGTCGAAACCGTCTAACCTACAGATCCCCTACATCTTAGCACGAAGGATTTAGCTACTCATGATGGTGATAATAAAAGCAGTAAAATTAACAATCAAAGCAATCGAATTCATAATTAAATTAACCAAATAAATAACTAACATGAAACGATAATTTGGCTTTGGGAAATCTAAACTAGCAATTCTAAACTATGAACGAATAAAGATAAACTGAAATTAAAGAACGTAAATTACCGAATGAAAACAGGAGGAAGAATCCCAAAGCACGAACTTTATTAAAGAAGACAAAACTAATTGTATTGAATGATTATGAAAATCTAATGCTAAACTTGATATTGAACCCTAATTATTTCCCTAAAATTCGATGATTTCTAGCAGTGGGAAGGAGTTACGTTATATAGCAGTGTCACGTAACTTTTATTCCTAAAACCTAATTACAATAGGGTTCGGAATTCTAATCCTTTTAATTTACGCCAGAATCACGGTTTGGTCGATCGACCACAAGGACCAGTCGATCGACTGAACCTCGCAGAACAGTAGCTTCTGATCTTATTTAGGAATCGCGCACTGGTCGATCGACCATGTAGGTCAGTCGATCGACTGCTTTAGCTGGTACTTTGCTCCAAAAGCCTCGTAAAGTTGTCTTTCAGGCCTCGATACGCGCACCAAGTTTGCTTCCCGAGTCTTTACTCCATGTCAAATGCAATGTTAGGTACTCGGGGAGGATTCGGCTCGATTTCCGCTGGATTCTTCACATTTCTGCAATATTACACAAAAACACGAAAGTAGACGGAAATATGGAAAATAGTAGAATAAACTACACATTTGAGCTCTGAAATGCGTGTAAAATAGGGTGTAAAATGTCATATTTAGGACACGCATCAATAACCATGTATTTGCTTCGAATTTTCGTTCAGTTTTGAGCATTTGAGTGAAATTGTGACGGTCTCACAGGTAAACCGTAAATCGCTTCAACAATAGCCTTAGGATTGCCCATTTGTGATGAAACTTGATATTTGGAATCCTTGTATTATGGGTAAACTTCCTACCATCTCGGAGTTTTGATTTGTGACGGCTTTTTCAGAACACTTTTCTAAGGCATAATCGCCGTTATAACGAAATGTTGTCGAAATTTCGACTCGAACCCATGACTAGGCTTCAACTTAGGCTTGACTCGACCCAAATTACCACATGAGTGGTCGGGTTTGTGGGAAAATTGCCAAAGATGGCGAGAATAGAGCGGTTTCGGAGCTTTGAAGGCTCGAAAATCCCCTAACTAAGGCTTGTCGTCACTTGACCTGGCCTAAATTCACTTTAATGTTGCAGGTGACGAGGCTTCTACTTCTGGGAGAGATCCCATGGACGTGGACACTGCTCTCGACTTTTCTCAGATGCTTGAGGAGGCATTAGAGGAGGCTTTCACCGCTGCGGTGACGGCTGCTGAGGTTGCTGAGGACGAGGTCCTCGAGGAGGAGGTTCCTGAGGAGGAGGAGGAGACCCCGAGACGGGCCAACGTTTGACGGGGTGGTCGCCAGCTGAGGGGAGCACCTGCGTGGGCTGAGACCTGGGACAGTAAGCACCTGCTTTGGGCTGCGGAGGGTCACCTGTCCTATAGGACGGTGAAGAGCTTGGTAACTTGAATTCATCACTCTCCACTTATCTTCTTTCATTTCCATTTGTCATTCCTTTTCTGCTTCGTTCAAACTAAAGATAGCTTTTGTTTCAAATCAACATAGGAGGCCGGGAACATCAGATCGTTCTCGGCCTACACGACGGCGATGAGGTGCTACGAGAGGCTGTCGACGGAGGAGCGAGCCATCATCGAGCGGGGAGCGTTCGGTGCCTTGGTGCAGGCTTGGAGGGATATCGCGAAGAGGAAGGTTCGGGCTAACCTTAGCCTGGTCCGAGCTTTCTTGGATCGGTTCTGGGACATGACCTCCACCTTTCACATGCCATTTCGTGAGGTGGGGGTCACGTTGGAGGATTACGGCATGATTTTTGGTCTACCGTGTGGGACTGAGGTGGTGGAGTGGCCGGAGACTGCCATGAGGGTTGACTCGGCCGAAGCTAGGAGGTTGATCGGCTGGAACTTGGCGTCGAAGGCTGCTGCGGTACCTGGTTTGGTGCCTAGTTCTTACGTTCGGGATTACTTCGCGGGGAAGACCCTGACGTCGGTGGTGATCGATGGGAGGGAGATGGCTCCTCCTCCCTGCACTGCAGAGCAGAGAGTCCGTTTGTGGCTCTGGTGGTTCTTATCTTCGATCTACCTCGGAGACAAGGGGGGGAGGCTGTCGACGAAGCTTCTTCCCTTCCTTTCTGACCTGAGCTCCCTAGGCCGTTGGGACTGGGTCACTGCTGGTTTTGCGGTCCTCATCCGCTTTATGAGGGCCATGTGTCGTCCGGAGTTGATGGATAAGGGGACTTCTCCTGCTGCTGTCGGCGCTGGACTGCTGTTGGAGGTATGAACCTTCACTTTGTTTCATGAAAGAAATCATTTCCTTTTCTTATCGAATCACGAAAGATCGTTATTTACTATCTCGCTTCACAGGCGTGGGTGTACTCCTACTTTCTGAGCCTCGCGCCCAAGAGGACGGAGCCGGTGGAGAAGGCCTATCCCGTTGTGAGGAATTGGGTGATGTGTCGTACAAGGAGACGGCATTCCTTTCACGACGTCTGTCGACGGGAGGTGAACGCTTTTCAGTTGGACGGCGTGAGTACTTCATCTTTATTTGTTTCTTCATTACCTTTTAGAACTGATCATAAGAATGACTTCTTGTTTTCTTTTCCCAGTGGGTGCCCAGGCCTTGGGTGGACTACTCTGGCGCTCCTCCTTTCGTGGCCGAGGTCCTTTGACCTAGGAGCTCGAGCCGCTTGCTGCTGAGGACGTCGATGGGTCCTGTGTGGTACTTAGGTGAGCGCTTGGCTCGTCAGTGCTCTCGGGATATCTTGACGGTTCCCATCGATCCTCCTAGGACGATTTCAGGGAGCCTTCCGAGGCTGAGAGGGAGGCTGACTTGGCGGGTGTTGGTGGTGACGCCCTCCTTCTTCCGGGTGAGGACTACTCGGCGTTCCTCTACGGGAGGTTTGCGTACTGGCCAGTCGTGGTGAGTATTCATTCTTCTTTTGATTATCTTGAAAACACGATGAATGATCATCGGTTAATGGAAATCCTTTGATTTTGCAAGAGGTCGAGGCGGCGGGCATCGAGCCCCCAGAGTACCCCGCGACTCTTGAGTACACTGACGCGACCGGGAGGACGACGATCTCCCAGCTGCGTTACTTTGACGTGGCGGTGACGGATGCTGGCTTGGACGAGTGGCAGCATCTGATTCGGAGGGTGAGTCTCTAACTTGTATCATTTTCGCGTAAGAACGCATTTGCTTGAATTTATCCAATTATTGAGAATCTCTCATTCGAAATGCAGGTCGCGCCATCCCAGTTCGTGGCTCTGTGGAGGGTAGCCAACCGGCTGCGAGCTACTGCCGTCGAGGCACTTGTCGGTGGTCGAGGGCGTCAGGTATGAACCTTCCTTTTACTTCATTTTTGAATTTTCTAACTTTCCTTTATCGTTTGAAATGATTGACATGAGCCAATTGTTGCGTTTGCAGGGAGAGAGCGACCTGGAGCGAGAGCTAGCCCAGTCTCGGGAGGAGACAGCTCGTCTGCTCAGGGAGCTCGAGGTTCGTGACGCCGAGGTTACCGCTCTCGAGGCGAGAGTTGCGGAGTTAGGCGGCGACCAGCAGTAGCTTTCTTGTTGTTTTTGTTTGTTGTCGGCTATATTTTTGTACTTTTGTACATTTTAGGACCCATATTTTGGACATTCGGATTTTGTTTTGGGGCTCGAGCCCCAGTTTGGTGTATATATCCCTTTTGGTTGTATAAATGATGGCCTGAGTGCCTTTGCTGCCGAGTTGTGTTGCTTGTACCTGCAGGTTAGCTTTGAACAGGTTTGGTAGATGACGGTTTACGCCGTCATGCTGCCGAAATTTACATAGAAATTCACATAAAACATACATTTGTACAAATGGCCTAAATTAGCGCAAAACAACGACTCGAAAATGCAAAAAAAATGCACAAAATTGCCAGAAATGACCGGATGGTAGGGAGGGCTACCCCCTAAAAAAAGAAGAAAATAGAAACCTATAAGTTTGAAATGTAATATGGAACGGGAGTGAAATGATTCCCCAAAAAGAGAATTAAAAAAGAAATTTTATAAGTTTAAAAAATGAATAAATTAAATTATTTGAAAATTAATAAATTAAATTGGAAATGTATAAGTGTACTAAAATGACGAAAATGTCGATATCGCCTCGAATTACGTGCCCGTGGAATTAGGAAACACAAAATATGGCAACTTGACGTATTTACCAAAATAATAACCCGTATGAATAGGAAATTATTCGTTGAGGGATTTAGGAAAGATCCAACGCGGAAAAAAATCACAGAAACACATCTGAGGAAGAGGCACAGCAAGAGCTGCGTCCCTTCGAAGAGGCGCAGCTGGTGCTGCGCCTGTTCCCCAGTGCATCCGTCCTGACGGATTTTAGGAAACAGCTTTTAGTATAAATAAAGACGTAGAGGGAGGTTTTATGCACATAATTCTTCCGTCTTTCTTTCGTCTTATCACATAAAGCTCTCAAAATAAGCATACATCATGAATACTCTCGAAATTCATCTAAAAGAGTGGACAAATGAGTTTTCTAGTGTGGAGAAATACGACATGGGTGCTTATAATTTTGGATCGCTATCGAGTTTGAAGCTGATCAAGGTAGTCAAACCATTCCTAGATGCTTGTCTTGATTACTGGGACCCGAATTATCATGTTTTCGCCTTCCCTGGAGGTGATATTTGCCCATTTCCCGAAGAAATTGCTGCGATCGGTGGTTGGGACCCTGAACATTTGCCTGCTATTCCTTCTACTTCCCAAGGGTATAAGAACATGTTTAGGGATTTGCTTGGATTGACAAGAGTTGAGGTTGACCATCTTGTGACCTCGAAAGGAGTGCGAATGCTGGATTTCATTGATCGATTCATAAACAGAGCAGATCCCACCATCTCTTATGTTGCTAGGCGAAGGGCATTCGGGTTTTGCCTACTACATGTATATGTCCTTCAAGGGCATGTGGATGAGGATTTGAGAGGTGATCCTCGTTATCAGAGCCTGATTGAGCAAATGGAGCTGCGCAGGAGCCCAACTTGCCTATGTTTAGGAGAGATCCTATTGGGTTTAGACAAGAGGAAAGCCAATCGTGACCTACCTTATTTGGGAAGTCCCATCATTTTGCAGGTAAAAGAATAGAATTCTCTTTCTTTTTGTTTTTTTTTCTTTTTTTTTTCGATTTTTTTTTGTTTTTTCGATTTTTTTTGTTTTTTTTTAATACCTGCTTTTGGTAGGTTTGGCTTATAGAGCGCCTTCGATTGATCGAGCCCCCAGTTAATGTTCCTGCTTATCATGCTCGCTCAATTGCAATGAGGACTAGGCTCTATATGGTTGATTTCACTCGAGTCTGCAATTATTGGGAAAACAAACTGAAGAGTGATGATGGTCCCCTGATTAGATGGATCGTACCATGGTGGCATCTCAAATCTGTCACCGGAGTATCTTCCTTGGATCCTACCCGATCTGTTCGAGTTCCCGGCTTGGAGTTTATGATATGCATCTTCCCGGAGAGGTTGATGAGGCAGGTTGGATTAAAACAAACGATTCCGAAGCTTGACACGATTCCGCAGACTGCCGTGGCACTTACTACTGAGAGTCGAAGAGAATGGGCCATCAAATGGGCTCAAAGAAATGTATGGTTCTTGAACTCTTCTGTTAGTGCTCTATAGGTGTCGGATTCCTATCTGCGGTGGAGGAAATCTACTACTCCAGAGGAGCGCGAGAGATTGAGGAAGCGCCAGCCTATTTACTACAAGGTTCGTGATGTGGAAAAGGAGAAAGAGAAGCATCTGACTGAGGGAGAGGAAGAAGCCGGGTTTCGAGTCGTTCATCCTTCGAAGAAACCGAAGACTTCTCCTGCCATTGAAAAGGTGATTGACAAGAATGGCAAAGCTAGACCACGAGAGAGACCATTGGTGATTAGGTCTGAAGTGGTGCAAGAGCGTCCGGCTCGAGGTCGGGACAAGAAATATGACAAAAACGACAAGGGCAAAGGGAAAATGGAGGAATAGCCCAAGTCTTTATTATTATTTATTATTATTATTATTGTAATAAGAAGGTGGGGTTTTTAGAATCCTAACCTATATTTTATTATTTTTTTAGCATTATTATTATGTAGCGTACTATTATTATTAGAAATGAAATAAAAAAGGTTAAATGGTTATGAAATCGTCATGATTTTCTTTTTGTTATTCTTGTCGAATTTCAAATGCAATTGCAAGTGTCCTTCTATTTACATTCAAAATAAATTAATGGGTTGTATCCTTTGAAGGATTGCCTACGTATTCATTTAAAAAATGAAATCAAAACCCATGTGCGTAGTTCAAGTAAATGTAAAAGAATAATTGTTCTAAGCAAGAGCTTGTAATCAACTTTAGAAAATAAGCATGAGCTTTTACTTACTCCCAAAATGCAATTTAGTTTATTTGATGATACGAGGACGACGAGTTGCCAAAATGCAAGAGCAAGGTGACATCAGTTTATTTCAGCTTGGCCAGGGGCCGTTTATTTCGTGTCACATGAGCGACACGTGAGGTTACGCGAGGCGCGTTTTTGTCCCTATCTAGGCATAGTAACGTTTTAGTTGGTTGAGGTTTCTCGGGTTGGCAAATTCATTTCCATCTAGGTCAGTGATCCTAACCGCACCCCCTGGAAGTATGGACTTGACTAAAAATGGCCCGGCCCAATTAGGCTTGAATTTTCCTCGTGGATCGACAGGTAGAAGAGCTCTAACTGATTTAAGTACTAAGTCTCCTTCTTTGATGTTCCTTGGCCTAACCCTTTTGTTGAAGGCTCTTTTGATACGTGCCTGATATGTTTGCACATTATGTAATGCACGTAGTCCACGCTCATCCAGGAGGATGAGTTCTTTATATCTATCCCTCTTCCAATCGGCTTCTGGGATTTGACTTTCGAGTAAAATACGCAAGGATGGTATTTCTAGCTCGACTGGTTGTACAGCTTCCATGCCGTATGTCAAATAGAAAGAGGTGGCCCTAGTGGGGGTCCTAACAGATGTACGATATCCCCATAAACCAAAAGGTATCTTGCTTGGCCCATCTAGATAGTTGTCAATCATTTTCTTGAGAATTGTGACAACGTTAATGTTTGCCGCTTCTTCCGCGCCGTTAGTTTGTGGTCTATATGGCGAGGAGTGATGATGCTTGATTTTGTACTTGGCTAGCAATTGCTCAGTCTCATCTTAGAAATGCGATCCATTGTCACTAATGATCTCATGTGGGAAACCGTATCGACATATGATATCGTTTGAATGAACTTTGCTACGTTTTTGGCTGTGAGACCAGTGTAGGAAGCCGCTTCTACCCATTTGGTGAAATAATCAATTGCCACTAAGATAAAACAGTGACCTCCGGTTCCGGCTGGAGTGATCTTTCCGATGCCATGGAGATGTCATTGTGTAGAGCAGTGAAGGAGGGACATGTTGCACATTCCCGAAGATTTGGCAATTGTGGTAATGTCTGACATATTTGATGCAATCGGATTCCATTATGGTCCAATAATACCCCAAACGTGTGATTTACTTTGCCATCATGGGTTCACTCATGTGAGGACCGCATTCTCCATGATGGACTTCTTCCATCACTTTCCATGCCTGTGAATGATCAAGGCAATGTAGGATTACACCAAGAGGTGTTCTTTTGTATAACTCTCCTTGCATGAGAACGTATTGGGAAGCTAGTAGGCGTATAGCACGTTGTCCCCTCTTGTCCATATCCGGTGGATAGGTACCGTTGAGCTTGAAGTTTAGGATCGCTTGGAACCAAGGTTCCTCTGTGGTTTCTTCTTCATCGGTGATTTGGTGCACATAAGCTGGCTCTGATCGTCGTTCGATGCATAAAGGCATTTCTACCATGCTTTCCGGCATATTAATCAAAGATGTAAGTTTTGCAAGAGCATCTGCAAATTGATTTTCTTCTCGAGGTAGGTGTAAATAGGTCACTTGATCGAAGAATTGGGCAACTTGGTCTATTCTCGCTTGATAGGGTGCTAAGCTTTCGCTTCGGATTTTCCAAGATCCCGTAACTTGGTTGATGATCAAAGACGAATCCCCATGTACCCGAAGATTCTTGATGCCTAAACTTACTGCTGCTTGTAATCCAATGAGACAAGCTTCGTATTCTGCAGCATTATTTGTCACCTCGAAGTCGAGTTTGACAGAGATCGGTGTATGCTCGACTTCAAGAGAAATGAGCAACACTCCTATTCCAAATCCTCTTAAGTTTGATGCTCCATCAAAATAAAGGTCCCAGGAGTCTACATCGGTTTGGAGTATATCCTCGTCTGGAAATGACCAAGTGTCTATCGTTTGTGTACCATTGATGGGATTTTCTGCGAAGAATTCGGCAACAGCGCGTCTTTTTATAACTTTCAAAGGTACATATTTGAGGTCGAACTCTGAGAGCATCAAAGTCCATCTTGCTAGGCGTCCATTGAGAACGGGTTTCTCGAAGAGGTATTTGACAGGATCCATTTTGGAGTATATTTTAACGGAGTAGCTAAGCATGTAATGGCGTAACTTCTTCGTTGCCCACACAAGAGCGAGGCATGTCTTTTCGAGTGGTGTGTATTTGCACTCGTACTCCAAGAACTTCTTATTAAGGTAGTAGATAGCTCTTTCTTCTTTTCCTACGGTTTGAGCTAGCATGGCGCCCATGGCTATTTCGGTTACCGTGAGATATAAACCAAGAGGTTGATCTCGTTGAGGTGGCATGAGCACTGGTGGCTTGGCTAGTGTCTCCTTGATTCGGTCGAATGCCTTTTGACAGTTATCATCCCACATGGTGTGATCTGTTTTCTTGAGTTTTTTGAAGATAGGTTCACAGATCATGGTGAGTTTCGATATGAATCGACTTATGTATTGCACCTTACCTAGGAATCCTCTGATTTCTTTCTTTGTTTGAGGTTGCGGCATTTCGATTAGAGCCTTGATCTTGGAAGGGTCTATTTCTATACCTCGTTGGCTAACAACGTATCCCAGGAGTTCACCAGATGTTACCCCGAATGCGCATTTCTGATGATTGAGCCTCATGTTGTACTTTCGTAGCCTTAAGAAGAATTTACGAAGGTTCGCAATGTGCCCCTCTCTGTCCTTGGACTTGACAATCATGTCATCTACGTATAGCTCAACTTCTTTATGCATCATGTCATGTAAGAGCGTAGTTGCGGTGCGTTGATATGTAGCTCCGGCGTTGATTAATCCAAATGGCATAACCGTGTAGCAATAGGTTCCCCACTGAGTGACGAAGGCGGTCTTATGCATATCCTCTATGGCCATCTTAATTTGGTTATATCCTGCGTATCCATCCATGAAGGACAATAGCGCGTGATCTGCCGTATTATCCACCAATATGTCGATATGTGGTTGAGGAAAGTCATCTTTAGGACTTGCTTTGTTTAAGTCTCTTAAATCAACACAAACACGGATTCTCCCATCCTTTTTGGGTACGGGTACTATGTTAGCTACCCAGTCTGAGTACTCGGAAACTTTGATGAACCCGGCTTTGAATTGCTTATCGACTTCTTCCTTGATCTTAAGAGCCCATTCTGTCCTCATTCGACGAAGCTTCTGTTTTACGGGTTTGAAACCTGGCTTGATTGGGATTCTATGCTCTGCAATGTCCCTGTCGATCCCTGGAATGTCTTTGTAGGACCAAGCGAAAACGTCTTTGAATTCGTGTAGGAGGTCTATGAAACTGGCCCTTTCGGTAGAGCTCAAGGTCGTCCCTATCCTAAGTTCTTGGGGTTCTAGCTCGGTTCCTACATTGATGGGTTCAGTGTTCTCTATTACTGGTCCCCCTTCCCCCTCTTGTAGTATTTCTTTGGCTATGTAGGGAGGTATCTCGATCGAGTCTGGGTCTGGGTCATCCTCAGTATCATCGTAAACAGAATTGCATTCAAGATAACACAAAGAGTAAGTAGAACCTGATTTATTCATATTAAAGTTTGAGAAAAGTTGAAACAAAGAAGCCATCTGATCTGTAGTCAGTGGCGGTAAAGGGACGATTCTTTGGGGACATTTCCCGAACTATCACACTACTTGATGCTAAGCTAGGAGACACAAAGGGAATGGGGATGACGACAGAGAGGAGACTCTCTAGGAACTTCTCTGCACTCGACTCGACTCGACTCGACTCCGACTCCGACTCTGACTCGAATTCATCATCTTCTGGTTCTCCTTTGAACATCTCTCCTTCTCCAGTGGTGAGCTTGAAGAGTCTTCCATGATTGTTTGTCCACTTGATTGATTTTCTCCATCCTTTCTGCTGGTTGGTGTTGGTTTCTGTCCCCAGCGTGGCAATGATCTCATCTATGATGCTTTTGGCGCTTTTGATTAAGGGAAGGTCTTGGAGGTAGACATCTTCTTCGTTATCCGTCCATATCCCACTGATTACCTCCTCTTTTGGGGAGATAAGATGTGAGCAATCTAAGGTAGATTCGTCACTTGTAATCATCAGAACTCCAAGGGGATTCTGAGTATTGTTAGGCTTGCCTCCTAGCGGTATTGGTAGGCGACCATCTTCAATCATGTCTTGAAGCACATTTTTTAGCTTGTAGCATTTTTCTGTGTCATGTGCCTTACCTCTATGATACTCGCAGTAGGTATTCTCGTCCCAGAACTTTGATTTCTTTTCTGGTTCGGGTGTAGGTCCCATGGGTTGAAGCTTGCCTTGTTTCATCAACCTTTTTAGAGCGTTGGAGTATGTGTCCCCAAGATTTGTGAATTTCCTTGGTGGGGTACTCTTCTTAGACGGTTCGAGAAGGTTAACTTCATCAGTCTTGCTAGTAGAGCCGTAAGAACGACTTGTTGAGCCTTGATATCCTCGACCTACCGTTTTGGACAAGAGCCCTTTACGGATGTCATCTTCGATCCTTATTCCTAGTACGGTCAAGTCTTTGAAGGTCTTAATGTTTTGGTACCTCAAATGACTTGCATAGATGGGCTTTAGATTGTCCACGAACTTCTCCACGAGGGTAGCTTCATCTGGACGTTCAACAAGTTGGGTACTAGTCTTCCTCCACCTACTTAGGAAGTCGGTGAAACCTTCTTTGTCATTTTGGGTAAGAACCTCTAAAGTGCGCATGTTAACTTGGATTTCAGCATTATCCGCGTATTGTTTAGCAAACTCAATTGCGGCATCGTCCCAAGTAGCGATTTTCTTATGCTCTAAAGAATAGAACCATTATCTTGGGATGGTGTCAAGAGATGAAGGAAAGATCCTTAAGAACATCTCGGGTTTAATGCCTTTGATAGCCATGTAGTCCTTGAAAGCGCGGATATGGTTCAAAGGGTTTTCATGCCCCTTGAATTTAGGGATATCCGTCATGTTGAAGTTAGTTGGCAACTTGGACTCAGGGCTTCATATTTGCGATTATTTTCCCTATAAATGTCATCCCCTTTGAGATACATCAATTGTTCCTCCAAATATTGAAGTCGTTTCTCAGCTGCAGTCATACCTACGGGAGGGTTTTCTTCCCCAAAGTTATTCACAAAGTCATCAGATACTTCACTTTCTCGAGGAGGCAACCTCGTTTCTACGGTATATATTCGGCCTTCGATTGTGTCGAGGCGATCATACACTTGGTCTTGAGTGACTTGGAGACGAGCTAGCGCGGCTAGGATTTGATCATTACCATTCTGGGGTTGGTCGTTGCTCAAGTCGCTTGTTTCAGGCATCTTGGAAACTGGATAAGAGATCGACGACGAATCAAAACACGATCGACCATTCTAGCACACTTACTAAGAAAACGTTTTGACTTGTGAAGTGGGAGTGTGCCACTTGTGTCAAGTGAGCTTTGATGAAAGGACAGAATTTGAAAATGTTGGTCCTAGTCAACTGTAGTGTAGTTGTAGGAGTGGACTCGAAGTGGGATATTTAAAATGGGCCTAGGCCCAAAATTTGACTCGAGAATTGGACAGAGTTTCGACTTGTTTTGCGCTAATATTGGGCTTTTTCGAAATTTTTACATTTTGAAGAAGATTTTGATTTTTACAAAAATCGTCATGGTTTTGTTTAGAAATGGTGATCACATATAGTACAAGCAATTATACAGGCATTATAATGGGATGCTGAGTGCATTTAAAAGGGTTTTGGTTTAAAGGGTGGGTTGTCATACCGAACAATCAAACCCGAACTCTGTGGAGAGGCTCGTACCAAACAAGAGTAAGGCCGATTCCTAGTCCATTCCCTCAAGTAGTGAAAGTCCTTGATACAAACAAGAGTAAGTACCATGGTATGGATGACGTCAATCGCTATCCATCCTTGGGCCCAAATAAGAATGAGGACCGTTTAGACGGGACGATTGGTCGAATGGGTTGGGTTGGGCCTAGGAAGGCCGAATAAACGATCTAGGAAGACCGAGTTATGAAAAACCGACAATTGTCTTGTACAAACTATTCCCTAACCTTGTTCAAGTTTCACCCTTTTGGCTACACGTAAGTGTATTATCCCCAGCGGAGTCGCCAAACTGTGGACGCGGGCCACGGGGGGCGCTTGGGACAAGCGTTTGCATTTGTGGAGTCGCCACCAATTTATTGTGGAAAATTGGAAACCGTTCGAATACCTCGTGTCATGTCAAGACACAAAGTAATGACATGAACACCAAGAACTCGTTACCCTTAGCATTCTATGTCTAGAATGACTCTCGTGGATGCTAATGAACACGGATGTTCACAGAGATCTGGAGTAAGGGGTGAGGGTACGTATTAGGAAGCTCTTTTGATCGAACACCTAATCCCGCCCGCCTCGATAGCGGCCTCTACTAATGATTAGGGAAAATCGTTTATACTCGATATATTGTCGATTTATATGCATGCAATACAACATCCAACGTTTTAATCCTAACATGTGAGAATTAGACTAAGTCGGTTAACAATTAATTTAGCACACAATTAAGTCGATGTAGGGATTTAGATTTATTACGTGTGAAGGCATACCAACAATATGATACAAGAAATATAATAAATACAATAATGAAAATTACAATAATTACAATGGGATTAAACGATTAATGTCGAAAATACTTTTAAAACGGATAATTTGGAAAAGAATAAATAAATAAATTAACGAACTGAAATCAGGGTGATAATACGAATAATAGTTAGTTAATACGTAATTAGTAAACTAGGTCAAGGCAAAAACGGGAGTTCAGAGACAAAAATCAACCAGGAACAGGCGCAGCAGAGCTGCGTCCCTTGGAAGAGGCCCAGCAGTTGCTGCGTCTGTTCCTTGGCTCAGTTCTGGCTGTGAAGCCGGAATTGCAAATCGTTAATGTCAATTGGTGAATTTAATGATTGATTATATTATTTGACTCGGATGAAAGTGATTAATATGTTATTTACATATGATTGAGGTCATAAAAACAGTAAACACGAATGAAACTAATTAATACGAGTTAATTACATGATTAAAAGGGTTAATTAATGAATTGAACAAACTAATTAGGTTAAACAAGACGAATTAATGATGAATATGATAAATAAACAGGTGGAAATATATCAAAGATCGAATTCCAGAGATCCAATATGGATGAATCGAATCTCTAAAACCCGGATTGAGTTTGAATGACGAAAACCCGCAAATATTAGTTATAAGGGATTTAAGTCGGGACTTAATGACAAATTAATTATTAACGATGATGAATAATATGTCAAATTACTATGTTAAAATTGTTATGTCAAAGAATCAGAGAACAAACAAAATAAAAGAGACGAATTGACAAAAGACGAAGGAAGAAGAAAGGAAGCAGGAACTGCGGCAGCCTCACGAAGAGGCGCAGCAGGTGCTGCGTCCTTTCTCGACGGTTGTCTTCTTATAATTCGTAAAAAGGGATTTAAAGCATGGTTTTATAAATCGGTTTTAGAAATATTTTCGACATAAATCTTACATTATGATAACAATAAATAAAGAACAATAAACAAAAGAAGGATTTACACCCTCAGACTTACATGTTTGACGAAACGAGATGAACTAAGTTAACGTTTAGTGATGCTCGACTCGAATATACGACGAAAGTGCCCTCTTAAGAGGAAAACGAATAAAGTTGATTAAAGTTGATTAGTTGTGGAGTTGGTCAAATTGGTCGATCATGCAAAACGAGGCTGGTACTCAGAAAGATCCGAGCTTACGTGGTCGAAAGTTCAAGCACGTAGACGCCAAAAAGTAAGAACGTGGTCTAGAATGCAAAGGGAGAAGAGAAGGGCGGACACTCGCGTGAGAAATATGTGAGACCGAAGGTCTCTATTTATACTAATCACACGGAGGAAATAGAGTTTTTTCGGAGAAACTTTGGAAGTGAATCTCGAAAAGATATGAAAAGATACGAAAAAATACGCAGAAAAGGACTTGGGAAGAGGCGCAGCAGGCACTGCGTCTCTTGGAAGAGGCGCAGCACTTGCTGCGTCCTTTCCCAAGTGGTTTCCTCCTGCGGAAGAAAGATTTCCGTGTTTAGTTTATGTAATAACGGATTAATCTTGCTTTCCTTAATATTTTGTGTGAATATTACGGGAAATTCTTTACCAAAGATTAAAAGATTGGAAAATATGGAATAGAAATATCCGGAACATTCCAGAACATTCTGACTCGGTATTTTAACGATTATCAGAAAATGAAGACGGTTTTAGGCCTGGACTCCAAATATACTCTAATTATTGCCAAAACGACTGAATCGGCGCGTAGATGACAATTAAGAGGTAGACACAAGTATTTGAGCGATCACTTGACGATAAACTTACGAACTGTCACAAATCGTTCCGCGTACCAAACATGCGGCCCAATCATCACCGGGTGGTTTGCGAGAGGTGTAGAAATGAGGTATCTACAAATGTTTAAAGACCAAATAGGTGATATCATGGAAGTATACATAGACGACATGGTGGTAAAATCCAAAAATGCAGAAGATCATGTGAAGCATCTGGAAATAGCATTTGAAATATTGGAGAAATACAACATGAAGCTCAACCCTGCAAAATGCCACTTTGCAGTCTCTGCAGGCAAATTCCTTGGATACATGGTCACAAAGAGAGGCATAGAAGCCAGCCCTGAATAGATAAAAGCTATCCTGGAACTACAGTCAACCAAATCTGTCAAGGATATCCAAAAATAGACAGGCCGGGTAGCCGCCCTGAACCGTTTCATATCAAGATCCTCTGAAAGGTGCAAAACATTTTACAACCTCCTCAGAAAGAATAAACAGTTTCAATGGACGGATGAACATGAGACAGCCTTTCAAGACTTGAAATCTTATCTATCATCTCCACCCTTACTGGATAAACCAGAAAAGGGAGAACCCCCAATCAAGATATACTTATCCGTTCTCGACACAAAGATCGATGTCCCTAGTAAAAGAACAGGATGGCCAACAACACCCGGTTTATTATGTAAGTAAAAGCCTGTTGGATGCTGAGATAAGGTATGGATTACTTGAAAAATATGTTTTAGCTTTGATTATGTCATGTACTAAATTGCGACCTTATTTTGAAAGCCATCCCATTATAGTCAGGACCAACTTACCCATAAAATCTTTCCTACGTAAGCCTGAATTATCAGGCAGGATGGCCAAATGGTCAGTGCAAATTAGCACATACGATATCTCCTTTGAACCTAGGGCAGCGATCAAATCGCAGGCCCTAGCAGACTTTGTGGCTGACTTTAGCCCTAACCTGGAACCTAACCTGAAAAAAGAGGTCAACCAATTAGAAAATAAAACCCAAGACCAAGAATGGACCCTGTTCATAGATGGGGCATCCAACGCCAGGGGGACAGGGTTAGGATTAGTGCTTAAATCACCACAGGGAGATATGATAGCACAGGCTATAAGTTGCGAATTCAAAGCTACAAACAACGAAGCAGAATATGAATCTCTGATAGCAGGCTTAAAGGTATGTCTAGACCTCGGTGTTCAAAACCTAAAGGTAAAAACTAATTCACTTCTAATTGCCAATCAAATAAAGGGAATTTATACGGCTTAGGATACAAAAATGATTTCGTATTTAGAATATGCAAAAAACCTTACCGCTAAATTTGTTTTATTTGATATAGATCAAATATCAAGCGACCTGAACACCCAGGCTGATGCTTTGGCCAGCCTAGGTTCAAATTTTACCCCTACAATTTTCGATAAAATACCAATTGTTCATTTATTAGAGCCAACCATCAGCAAGCCTGAACAAGTCAATCCTGTCAATCAGGATAATAACTCTTGGACTAAACCCTATTATGATTGGTTTCTCCGATGAATACTGCCTCAGGGGAGACATGAAGCAAGGGCTTTTAAAATTAGAGCTTCAACTTACGCTATTATCAATAACACTTTATTCAAGAAATCGCAGGCTGGACCTTACCTAAGATGCTTGGAGCCTGACGAAGCCAAACTAGTACTTCAAGAAATACACGATGGACACTGTGGCAACCACAAAGGAGGAAAGAGCCTGGCAAGTAAAGTTCTCGGACAAAGCTACTCTGGCCTACACCGAGGGTGATTGCTGGAATATTCATCAAAATGTGAAGCCCGCCAAGTACATGCACCAATCATACATCACCATCCGAGCTCCTTCATTCAATTTCCGCACCCTGGCCATTCATAAAGTGGGGCATGGATATTGTGGGAAAACTGCCCGTAGCTCCAGGACAAAAAGTATTCATGTTGGCTATGACTGATTACTTCTCCAAATGGATTGAGGCTGATTCTTTCAGGCAAGTAACTGAAAAGGAAGTAATATCCTTCATCAGGACAAACATCATTTGCAGATATAGAGTCCCATCAGAAATAGTATGCGATAATGGAACCCAATTTGTGGGGAAAAAGACCCAAGCATTTTGCCAAGAATGGAATATCAACCTGGTAACGTCAACCCCTGGATACCCAAAAGCTAATGGCCAGGCTGAATTAAGCAATAAGTTAGTCATAAGCTGCCTAAAAAAGAAGCTAAAAAGAAGACGAGGCAGATGGGCTGAAGAACTTCCATTAGTATTATGGGCAGACAGGACAACTCCAAAGACATCAACAGGCCAAACACCTTATTCTTTGGTGTACGGGCCGTGAAGCCGTCATTCCTGCAGAAAATACGGTGCCAACATCAAGGTACAGCCTGAACAATATTGAAGCAAACAAAGACCTGATGCAAGATAACCTGGTTCTAACAGAAGAGCTAAGAGATGCTGCAAAAATCAGGACGGCATCATACCAACAAACTGTTGCCAGGACTTACAACAAAAATGTCAAAATCGGAGTTTTTAGGGAAGGAGACCTCGTCTTACGCAAAGTTTTTCCGAATAAAATAGAAAAATCAGCAGGCAAGCTGGCCCTCACACGGGAAGGCCCTTACTTAATTGATTCAATTGTTGGACAAGGAGCATATAGGCTCCAAACACTAGAAGGAGAAATGATACTGGTAGTGTTATCTAAAATCTTTCGGTAACTTGTCGTTAGGAGCACCTAGACCAAAACACAATTTATAACTTCACAAACAACTCTACAATTAGTAAAGAGGCAAGTAAAGGTCGGATCCTAAGGGACGGGAATTGAGATGAGATTTCTATTGTAACTAGCGGTGTCTTAGGGGTGTCACAATTGGAGTTGATGTAGAAGGTCACTAAACTAAATAGCAATGAAAGTAAACAAGCAAGATGAATTAAAAGGGTTGTAAACAATTGATAAAAAGCACTAGGGTGTCATGGGGTCATAGGGGATTCATGGGAATTGATCATACAAACATGTTCTCAAATTATAAGCAAGCAATTATTGTTGTGATGGATTGAGTTGGTTTATATCTTAAAATCCTTGGAAAGTTTGGGTCCCGGAGCCGAATCAATTAGATTGTACAACACCTACAAGTCGACTTAGTCTTCCCTACTCAACAACATGCATGGTCTAATGAGACTCGAGTTGGTTTATGTCTTAAAAGTCTCATTGAAAAGATAGGTGATGGGTAAAAAATGCAAGGATTCATAGGCTCGCATTTCATCAAACATAACATGTGCATGAGTTGAGATCATAACAAGCAAGCAAATAAACCATGAAAGCATATTAATTTAAGCATGAATTATTCCCCATGTTGGTTTCCCCTAATTACCCATTAACCCTAGCTAAGTGACTACTCACTCATTATCATGTTGAACATGCCAGCAAGGTTGTCAATCATACCAACAAAGTGAAACATGATGAATAAATGAAAGTAATTAACAATAATTAAAAAGGGATTAAGAGAATTATACCTACTAATAATTCCAATAATAAAGCAAAGAATAAAAGAAGTACTTGATGCTTGATTGAGAGGTTGTCAATCTCCCAATAATAACCCAAATAATCTTCAATTACCCAAAATAAAGGATGAACAAGAGAGAGATTAAGGAAATAAAACTTGTATTAAAACTTGATTAAATGTTGATTACAAGATTAAAGAGAGATTTGATTGATATTAACTACACTAAAGATTGCTAAGAAGAACATGCTCTTCTAATTAGACTAATGGGGTATTTATAGTGGGGATTAGGTGTAGGAATTAGGGTTAACTAAGGGCTTAAATGACGACCTACTTAAGGAAACGCCGGTCTTTTTGGAAGGATGGGCATCTTTCTTGAAGCTTGATGAAACGAAATTGGTCTGCCTTGGAATCCGGGCGTCTTTAGCACGAGACGGGCGGATTCTGTGGTCTCTGCCCGGGCGTCTTGGGGTGAAGACGGGCGTCTTCTGGAGCTGCTGCCCGGGCGTCTTGGGGTGAAGACGCTCGGATTGTGGTGGTGGAGACGGGCGTCTTCTGGGGAAGACGCACGGATTGCTGTGCAGTCTTGTTTCTTCTTCTTTTCTTCCTTTTTCTTCATAAGATCCTTGGGGATTTCCTCGGGGATGCACGGATCTTTTCTCATCCTTGCCCATCTACTATAGTATGTACAAAGGCCTTCTAATCTTATCTCTCCTTGATGCTTGGTCATTGAATTCAATCAATTTAGTCTCGTTTTGCCATGAAAATGCAAGGTTTGCACTCCTTTCCTACCAAGGGATCAAAACCTCAAAGAATATGCAAAACAAAGAACTAAAGACAATAAATGACCCAAATATGCACTAAAAAGCATGGGAACAAGGCTAATTCGGGGACTAAATATGCTCTAATTATGGTCACATCAAATATCCCAAAACCGAACCTTTGCTCGTCCCGAGTAAAGAGGTGACTAAGACTAGGACCATTATTTAAACTAACCTAATAACATAGCCGATATGAGACAATTAGTGGGTCTCACTCCGCCCCTTCAACTCACAACAAGACAACCATGAGGTAGGATGCCTTCTTGCAAGGCAAGGTGGGTCTTGCCAAAATGGCGACACATCCAAACATTAAGCACACAAAGCAATTAATGGATGCATCTACAAAAGAATAGCCACTTTCCTCATCTAAGTGGCGGAAATTATCTACAAGGGAAGCAATTCAAGGGTACACACTCCTTCATAGATGCAATTTCTTCAAACTACTAAGCCTAGAAGGATACCAATAAATCACCTCCAAATTGTGTCAAGCTAGGGTACCTTTGTCCTCAATCGTTAAATGCTTTTGTCAAAAATAGACTCCCTATGGTGTTAGAAACACTGGAGGATCGCGGAATTCCCCCTCTTGCCTAGACAAGAATAAGGGTCGTCCCCTCTCTACCATGCACAAAAATGGATACGATGGATAAAGGAATTAATAGATATTTGAGTTTCACTTTGGGAGTTTGCTTTGTTTTTGTTTTTCCCCCCAATTTCTTGTGGCATTTGACATTTGAGAACACTTTCTTGCCATTTCTTTTTTATTTTTGGCATTTCAACACTTGACAACTTTCAACTTTTCTTTGCATTTCTTTTTGAACATTTTCAAAGTCACCCCATATGTAGTGAGGGTGGCTTATATTTGAAGCTTTAGGAGTTCTATTTTTGCTCCTCTTTTCTTTTGATGCATTTTGCAAACTTTCTTTCACTTTTCATTTCATTTCTCAAATTGATTTCTTTTTGTGCCCATTCCCTTTGATGACAAAAATGTGGTAGAACATGGATGATGGATGGATGGATGCATGGTTTCAAGGGTCACCTTGGAATAAACGGTAGCCAAGGAGTTATCACACCACAAGGTACTCTTGACTAGGCCTTAAACCATGGGTCAAAGGATACTAGCATGACACATCCTAGGGTGTTTTACAAGTATTCTAACAAGCAAAGTCTTAAGAAGAAAAAGCATCTACTAGGGCCTATATACACTTGTCAAGCTTCCCAAGTGGACGATTTCACAAAATTTTTCTAACATGCAAACTACATGCCATGATACAACTAACATTTATACATCCTAATGCAAATGATTCTACCGACTAATATGCCATATACACTAAGTGCAAGTCCTAAGTTCACATTGTTGTACCGCATCAATCAAAATAAAGCCACATAGTCATTAACATAAAGAGGAAAAAGGAGATTGGAAAGATCATACCATGCGGTCTTCAATATCCTCATGTCTCGGATGTGGCGTATTCGATCAATGTGAATAAGGATAAAACAAACACAATATATACAACAATATATACATGACTACACTACAAAGGAAATGAACTTTTTTTTGGTTTTTCAATTTTTTTCAAATTTTTATGGTTTTTTGAAATTTTTCAATTTTTTTGGATTTTTGAATCAAAGTTAAGTTAGAATTCTCCATCCCCACACTAATATGGGCATTGTCCTCAATGGCCAAAATGATGGGAAATCATGCAAGCATGATGCATGAATTCTACACTAAATGCAAGCTACACTAATCTACACTACATGATGCATGGGTTTTTGTTTATGACGGAGAGCGTAATTTAGATTACCTCCCGTTGTGTATGCATGTACTTCCCCAAACCAAGTTAGACATTATTTCTAATGTCCTAAGGTTGGGTGTAGTTCATGCACACAAGATGCAATGCATGAAACTAAATTTGTCATTTTGGATTTTCAAAAGTGGGAACAATGAAATAAGAACACCTCAATGGGGCCGAGGTGTTAGTCCTCTATGTTGCTAGGACTACTCCAACCATGATCAAGATTGAATAAAATACAAGTTAACAAAACATAAAATTCTTTCATGAAACTTGAAAATTAAAGAGAGGAGATGAGGAAACTTCACTTAAGCTTGTGATGGGTGCCTCTCGCCCGCTCCAGCTAGCTATGAAGTGATCCTCTAGAGATCGCCGTCATCTCCCTCTAGATCACTATCCCATATCTCCTTTGATGCATCACTCATATTCGGGTCCATGAACTCGTCCTCTTCACTTTCAAGCTCCACCGTGTCCCCTCTGCAAGAATTATTGCTCCCTTCCTCTTGTCTCCCGTTTGCCCTTTCATTTGCCCTCTCCGAATTGGGGAAGAGTAAGTCCATTTGTGCCCAAGAGGGAAATGCTCCCTCTTCACTAACCTTTCCCCTATGAATCATATCGTGGTATTGAGGATAGAGTGCATAGTAATTGTCCACGGTAGCTTCATATTGTCGGTAGTGCAAATCTTGTAGAATTCCCGTGACAAAGTCATCACGGGGGAGGATAAAGGGGTTGGGATGGTTATACGGTTGATAAGGAAATGGGTAGGGAGGCACTTTGATCTTCTCATCTTGAGATTGTTGCTCTTGTTGTTGTTGTTGGGGATTTGGAGGTGGTGGTGCTTGTCTTGCTTGGGTTGGGTTTGGAGGTATGAGGTAGGATGGGATTTGTGATAAAGGTCCTCTTCTTGGGGAAATTCGTGGTAGGCCGGTCATTGGTAGATAAATCGGATCACTTCCTTTCGTTATCCATTTGATCCGCTTATCAACCCCCTCAAGGGTTATCCAATGATGATGAATAAGAAGAAGATCTTCATTTATCCTCGTGTTTCCCGAAAGAGGAGCATACTCATTATTCTCATTGAATCTCGGATTGAAATGCTTCGCAAGCCTAGTAATGAGCCCTCCATTTATAATGTGTTTCATCCCATCATCATCATCACCATTCCTAAACTTTGCCCATTTTTCGAGTAGCACAAGAGGCGCATTGAAGTGGTACACACTTCTTCCTTGAATATTGAGGTAAGATTCCATGAACACAAGGTCAAGTTTATTCACAATCGCCGGATCTCGGCGAGCAAGGAGGGTGCCCGAGAGGAACCGGTAAGTGAGTCTCAAGATCGGATTTTGAATATGAAAAGCGAGACATTCCTTGGTGTGTATGAAATCTCGGCCGGTCATGCCCCTCCACAAAGGTTCAACACTGTATTTCTTTGGCTTCGATGTCCGGGTAGGCGAAACATCGAGACCAAGCACATTTGCGAATTCCACAAGGGTCATCATCCTTGAAACATTTTCCAACCTAAATTCTATGCAAATTGTTTTATTCAAGGTCGTAATCTTCAAAAACTCAAGCACAAGGGATCGGTAAGTTTGCTCATACATGTGGAAAAGGGTAGAGAGACCAAATACTTCAAAGAGAGCTTCCACTTGGTGATAAATCCCAAGTTTCCTTAAAGTATTATGACATAAGAACTTAGTAGGGAGAATGTTCTTATTTAGAAGCCCGTGGAAGACTAGTCTTTGCACATCATTGATAAATTCAACATTTGAGAAGTCATCAAGTCTTGTAAGATCCACAATTTCTTCATGCTCCCTTCTTAATGTGTTGATGTGGGAGGTAGAAGAACTTCCTCTTACCCTTGGTCTCCTCCCATCCCTAAAAGAAGATCTCCTTGGTGCCATTCTTTGATTATTGAGCTGGAATTTTTGATTTGTTAAAGAATAAAGATGCTCCTTGTAGATTGAATGTTGCCTTTGAAACCCTAGAAATTTGGGGCTTTTTGATTTTGTGGGGTAAAAGAATGATTTGGATATGCTTTGGAGTCATAAGGAGGTGGGTTTTTATAATACAAGTGGAAGGAAGGGTGATGTGTCACAAATTGTGTGGTGGGGTGTAATAAAATTAAGAAAAGTCGGGCCGAATTATCGCAGGAAGACGGGCGGATTCGAGCAGAAGACGCTCGGATTCCAGCTTCTCGGGACGGGCGGATTTATGGGAAGACGCCCGGATTCTGTCATAGTTAACTTTCAAAAATATTGACGCCATCAAGACGGGCGTCCCGACACCAAGACGCTCGGATTCTCTGAAGATGAGACGGGCGTCTTTTCTCAAAGACGGACGGATTCTGAGACAGTGAGATTTCTTGAAATGCACAGGCAAAAAGACGGCCGTTTTTCTGCAAACACGGGCGGATTCCTCAGGACGAGCGTCTTCCCTACTGAGACGCTCGGATTCTTTGACAGTCCCAAAATTTCCAATTTCACAGCTTAGAGGGACGGACGGATTCTTCCTAATATGCCCGGATTCCAGCAGGACGGGCGGATTTCAATGAAGACGCTCGGGTTCAAGCTGCGAATTTTTCCTTTGATTTCCTTTCCTCTCATAAATGCTTCCCCACGCTTGAAGATTGGTTCCTTCCTTCATTCAAAATTCGTTAGTGACCCTCCCTCACTTACTCTCATGAAAAAAGTTTATATTTATGATTAAAGAAATGCAATAAAATTATAAATACAAGTTAGAGGGTTAGTATATTTACAAGTGGTGGTTTAGGGAGGACTCCACCAAACTCTCCCTTTTAATGGTTCTTTCAAGGATGAGAAGGCCCGAGGTAGGTGACCTCGACCTCTCCAATAAACGCTCCCTCATAGTATGGCTTCAACCTTTGACCATTGACTTTGAACTTGCTTCCATCTTCCGCCTTGATTTCAAAATCTCCATATTTTCCAACTTCGGTTATCACATAGGGACCCATCCATCTAGAGTTCAACTTTCACGGAAAGAGTCGGTAGCGGGAATTGAATAGAAGGACTTTGTCCCCTTTGTGCAAGGCCTTTTTGTCTAATCCTCTTGTCATGGAGCAATTTCGTCCTTTCTTTGTAAATCTTAGCGTTCTCATAGGATTGTAGTCGGAATTCCTCCAACTCTTGAATTTGAATCATCCTCTTTTGACCACTCAATTTGAGATCAAGATTAAGTGCTCGGATTGCCCAAAAAGCTTTGTACTCCAATTCGATTGGCAAATGACATGCTTTTCCATAGATAAGCTTGTAAGGGGAGGCTCCTATGGGAGTCTTATAAGCCGTCCTATAAGCCCAAAGAGCATCATCTAGCTTTGTGCTCCAATCTTTTTGGGTCTTGTTCACAACTTTCTCAAGGATTTGTTTGATCTCTCTATTTGAAACTTCAACTTGACCGCTTGTTTGAGGATGATATCCCAAGCCGATTCTATGTTGGACACCATATTTGGTCAAAAGAGATGCAAGTTTCTTCTCATAAAAATGCGTTCCTCCATCACCTAAGATTGCTCTAGGAACTCCAAATCTTGGGAAGATTATTTTCTTAAAGAGCTTGGTGACCGTTTTTGCATCATCATTTGGAGTGGCAATTGCCTCCACCCACTTTGAGACGTAGTCCACGGCCACAAGGATGTACTTATTCCCATTGGATGTCACAAAGGGCCCTTGGTAGTCGATCCCCCAAACATCGAAGATCTCCACCTCTAGAATGCCCCTTTGTGGCATTTCGTTCCTCCAAGAGATATTCACCGTTCTTTGACAAGCGTCACAATGAATGATGAATTCTCTTGTGTCTTGAAACATTGTAGGCCAATAGAAGCCCGATTGAAGAATTTTTGCAATGGTCCGTCTTGCTCCGTGGTGCCCACCGTAGGGTGATGAGTGACACCCTTCCAAGATTCCTTGGACTTCCCACTGAGGGATGCATCTCCGGTAGAGCCCATCACTACACTCCTTGTAGAGGTTTGGGTCATCCCAAAAGTACCTCTTCACTTCGAATAGGAATCTCTTTCTTTGGTTGTGGTTCAAATTTGGAGGGAGTACTTTTCCAACAATATAGTTAGCATAATCGGCAAACCATGGGGTGATGTGCCTTTCAAGTTGTGTTTGAATGGCCATCAAAATATCGCCGGGAAATGAGTCATTGATCGGGGTTTCTCCATGTTCATCATGAAACCGGATCCTTGACAAGTGATCCGCCACTACATTTTCGGCTCCTTTCTTGTCTCTTATTTCCAAGTGAAATTCTTGAAGAAGTAAAATCCATCTCAACAACCTTGGTTTTGCCTCCTTCTTTATCAAGAGATGTCGGAGAGCACGGTAATCCGAAAAGACAATCACCTTGGATCCAAGTAAGTAGGAACGGAATTTGACCAAAGCATAGACAATGGCAAGAAGCTCTTTCTCGGTGGTATCATAATTCACTTGGGAGGGATCAAGAGTCTTGCTTATATAGTAGATGGCATGAAGAGCTCTTCCTACCCGTTGGCCAAGAACCGCTCCAACGGCGTAGTTACTAGCATCACATATAATCTCGAACGGTAGTTCCCAATTTGGAGGTTGAATGATCGGTGCCGAGATTAGTGCTTCCTTGATTCTATTAAAAGCTTCAACACACTCATCAGTGAAATGGAATTGGGCATCTTTAAGCAAGAGTTGAGTGAGGGGTTTCGCTATTTTTCAAAAATCCTTTATGAAACGGCGATAGATACCCGCGTGACCGAGAAAACTTCTCACCCCTTTAACATTCACGGGAGGTGGGAGTTTCTCTATCACCTCAAATTTAGGTTTATTGACCTCGATGCCCTTTTCCGAGATTAAATGACCCAAAACAATTCCTTCATTGACCATGAATTGACACTTTTCCCAATTTAAAACAAGACTAACATCTTCACATTTTTGCAACACAAGAGAAAGATTATGCAAACATGAGTCAAAGTCCTTTCCATAAACACTAAAATCATCCATAAAAACTTCCATTATGGTCTCTAGTTAATCGGAGAAGACACTCATCATGCATCTTTGGAAAGTGGCGGGGGCATTACATAAACCAAAAGGCATCCTCCTATATGAAAAAGTACCATAAGGGCATGTGAAGGTGGTCTTATGTTGGTCATCCGGGTGTATAGGGATTTGGAAGAATCCCGAATACCCGTCAAGGTAACAAAAGAATTTGTTGGAGGCTAACCTCTCAAGCATTTGGTCAATGAATGGTAGGGGGAAATGATCCTTTCTTGTTGTGGAATTCAATTTTCGATAGTCAATACACATACGCCAACCGGTGATCTTCCTTGTGGGTATTAGCTCATTCTTTTCATTTGTCACTACCGTGGTACCTCCTTTCTTAGGTACCACTTGAATGGGGCTAACCCACAAAGAATCCGATATGGGATATATGATTCCCGCATCAAGTAATTTCATAACCTCTCCTTTGACAACTTCTTGCATGTGGGGGTTCAATCTTCTTTGAGGTTGAATGGTAGGTCTATGGTATTCCTCTAGATGAATTATATGCATGCAAAAGTTGGGACTTATTCCCTTAAGGTCATCTAGACTATAACCTATAGCCTTCTCATGTTGTTTCAACACATCAAGCAATTTTCCCAATTGGTTCTCATCAAGTCTATCATTAACAATCACGGGTTTGGTCTTTGATTCATCAAGGTAAGCATATTTCAAATTTGGGGGAAGGGGTTTTAGAGTAGGAGTTTGTACCTCACTTTCCTCCTTTGGAGTTTCATTGAGAATTTGCTCCATCTCCATTAGACATTCCATTCTCATAGCATATTCAACTTGTTCTTCATTCTCATCAACCTCATCACATTCAAATTCCATAATCTATTCCTCTTGCTCTTGAGCTTGTAAGATGTCTTCTAGGATGGATTGCTCATCTTCTATAGGTTGACATGCTTCCACAAGGATGTTATGCACCAATTCGGATTGTGCATGAGTAAGTTCTTTGTTAGCTAGAGCGGCCTCAAAAAGATCTACCTCCAATTCCCAATACATATTTTTAGCCTCACTTGCTTCCAAGGCTTCCAATTCTTGCATGGGATCTTTGAAGAAGGGTATACTTAAGTGGTCCTCTACAAAACAATCTATAAGGTCCATCTTGCAAAATATCAAACAACTTGAAAACAATTAGAGCAAACCTTGAAGAGTTTTACTTCCCCAAGGCAAAGAAAGACACAACTAATAACAATGTAAGAAAATCTAAATCAAGTTAACACCGTCCCCGGCAACGGCGCCATTTTTTGTCGTGTTATCTAAAATCTTTCGGTAACTTGTCGTTAGGAGCACCTAGACCAAAACACAATTTATAACTTCACAAACAACTCTACAGTTAGTAAAGAGGCAAGTAAAGGTCGGATCCCAAGGGACGGTAATTGAGATGAGATTTCTATTGTAACTAGCGGTGTCTTAGGGGTGTCACAATTGGGGTTGATGTAGAAGGTCACTAAACTAAATAGCAATGAAAGTAAACAAGCAAGATGAATTAAAAGGGTTGTAAACAATTGATAAAAAGCACTAGGGTGTCATGGGGTCATAGGGGATTCATGGGAATTGATCATACAAACATGTTCTCAAATTATAAGCAAGCAATTATTGTTGTGATGGATTGAGTTGGTTTATATCTTACAATCCTAGGAAAGTTTGAGTCCCGGAGCCGAATCGATTAGATTGTACAACACCTACAAGTCGACTTAGTCTTCCCTACTCAACAACATGCATGGTCTAATGAGACTCGAGTTGGTTTATGTCTTACAAGTCTCATTGAAAAGATAGGTGATGGGTAAAAAATGCAAAGATTCATAGGCTCGCATTTCATCAAACATAACATGTGCATGAGTTGAGATCATAACAAGCAAGCAAATAAACCATGAAAGCATATTAATTTAAGCATGAATTATTCCCCATGTTGGTTTCCCCTAATTACCCATTAACCCTAGCTAAGTGACTACTCACTCATTATCATGTTGAACATGCTAGCAAGGTTGTCAATCATACCAACAAAGTGAAACATGATGAATAAATGAAAGTAATTAACAATAATTAAAAAGGGATTAAGAGAATTATACCTACTAATGATTCCAATAATAAAGCAAAGAATAAAAGAAGTACTTGATGCTTGATTGAGAGGTTGTCAATCTCCCAATAATAACCCAAATAATCTTCAATTACCCAAAATAAAGGATGAACAAGAGAGAGATTAAGGAAATAAAACTTGTATTAAAACTTGATTAAATGCTGATTACAAGATTAAAGAGAGATTTGATTGATATTAACTACACTAAAGATTGCTAAGAAGAACATGCTCTTTTAATTAGACTAATGGGGTATTTATAGTGGGGATTAGGTGTAGGAATTAGGGTTAACTAAGGGCTTAAATGATGATTAAGTCCCTACTTAAGGAAACGCCGGTCTTTTTGGAAGGATGGGCATCTTTCTTGAAGCTTGAAGAAACGAAATTGGTCTGCCTTGGAATCCGGGCGTCTTTAGCACGGACGGGCGGATTCTCGTGTCTCTGCCCGGCGTCTTGGGGTGAAGACGGCGTCTTCTGAGTCACTGCCCGGGCGTCTTGGGGTGAAGACGCTCGGATTATGGTGGTGGAGACGGGCGTCTTCTGGGGAAGACGCACGGATTGCTGTGCAGTCTTGTTTCTTCTTCTTTTCTTCCTTTTTGTTCATAAGATCCTTGGGGATTTCCTCGGGGATGCAAGGATCTTTTCTCATCATTGCCCATCTACTATAGTATGTACAAAGGCCTTCAAATCTTGTCTCTCCTTGATGCTTGGTCATTGAATTCAATCAATTTAGTCTCGTTTTGCCATGAAAATGGAAGGTTTGCACTCCTTTCCTACCAAGGGATCAAAATCTCAAAGAATATGCAAAACAAAGAACTAAAGACAATAAATGACCCAAATATGCACTAAAAAGCATGGGAACAAGGCTAATTCGGGGACTAAATATGCTCTAATTATGGTCACATCAGATACCAAGATCCTGGAATATAACCCATTTAAAATTATTCCATATGTAAAGATCAGATCAGGCTACAATCAGGTACAAACTCATTTCATTACTCAACCTGATGTGCTACCTGAAAAACTACGTGTTTTACATGCTCTGTATGCAACTCGTATCTATATATTTGACTAACCCATTTTCTCTCACTTTTTGAATCCTGAACAATTATACATGGTAGATGTTTATATATGCATAAATATTCAGGATTGAGGGCTACTCTACTACTATATATCAATTTCTGAAACAAAACTTTGCACTTTACTGTGCCTGACGAGTTGGTAACCATCACCAGATACAGTAAATGTCAGGACCAATCAGGCATGAAATAATTGCCTGACCTGACTAGGTTTACTGCCAATGATTACAACCGGCTGGACGCAGCAAGACAGGTGCAAGGGTGTTCTCTCCCAACCACTTAGTCTAAAAGCCCTCCTGACAGGCCGAATACCAAGCCCTCCAGTCAGGCAGGGGACATAAGCCCTCCTGACAGGCCGGTTTTCCCACCCCTTCAACCATTATGGCAAAAAACTATACTTGGTTGAATTACTCACGACAGTTCAAATAATAGGATAAATCAAAAATGCTTTGCAGGTTAACCAGACAAAAATCTTGAGAGGTCCAACAAGATGGGAAAAAGTAAAACTCACAGGCTCAAGAAAGCAAAATCAGCCAAAAAAGGCCACCGTGCTTATATTAATAAAGCCCTTACCCCCTGGGGCAGGGGCGCCAAAATATTCATAGAGGCCAGGGATAGTCTCCCTGACCTGAATAAAGACAGAAAAATAAAATAAAATTATTCGTCCAGGGAAATCCCCCCTGGATGGGCCAAATACCAACTAAGAAAATCAAACTACTGCTTCTCCTTGGAAACAGCACCAGCACTACCACTCTTAACCGGATCAGCATCAACATCTTGCTTCCCTGGAGAGTCCACCTCTTGTTCATTTCCCATGTTATGCAGGTCAGGATACTTTGAAGCAGCAAAAGCCATCTCAGCTTCAGGGTTCCACTTTGCCCTGGCCTCGACAGGCTCTGACATAGCAGCGGCCTTCCCCTTAATATAAAAATAAAGAGAAGCATCATCTAGCTTGAACTCCAGGTCATCCCTCTCCTGGGCGAGCTCTTCATTCCTATCCAAAGCTTCCTGCAAGAGCCGCTTACTTGAATCTGCCTCAACCTTAGCAGCATCCCTCTCAGCCTGCACCCTCACCAAGTCAGCAGCTTTAGCAGCCAGGTCAGCTCGTGCAAAATCCAGTTCAGACTTCAGCTTATCATAATCTGATCTCATCAGATCAATCCTGGCTACCAAAGAAGTAGCCTGATAGGCGTTATAGAGACAAGCCGCAGCACCCTGACCAAAAACGGGAAGAAGAATATGAATAAACCCTAATAATAAATATACCCAAACAAAAAGTTTATTTTTCACATAATAGTAAAGATAACGTACCTCCCTCACAGCAGCCAAGACACCTGCCAAAAGGCCAACTGAATGATCCACTGAAGCAACCGCCTGAGTAACAGTTTCGATAGGGTCAAGGGTGAGCATGACATCTGACTTGGAAGCAGCGTAATCCCTGATTTTCACCTTGGCAGCCTCCATATTGTCCACCCTGGCCTTCACTTCCCTGACCGGGGCAGAAATGTCAACGTCTTCAATTTTCCTTTTTTGGGTTGTTGAACTTATTTCAGCAGGGGCAGCAGGTATAGTAGTGACCTCAGGAGCATCAGGTTGTACAGTTAAATCGATAACGGGCTCAGCATCTCCGCTTCCCTGGGAGCCTTCCTCCTTGATCTTAGCCAACCTGGCTGAGAGGTCAGACATACCAAATCTGGCAAGGCGAGTAGACGACCTGGTGGCTACAACACGAAACACTATATTAGCAATATAAACTAAACATCACCAGGAAGCCAGAGTAAGAAAAAAGAAATTAAGATAGACTTACTGCCTGAGGTAGTGGCACTAACAGCCTTTGAAGGCTTAGCCACCCTGGCAGCACCATCAGCCTTCAAACAACGGGGAAGATGGCCAACCCCACAACAGAGAGGCCAAGATCTCTCCAAAGGAGGAATAGCAAGGAAAGCAGAAATATTTGCAGTGGGATACTCAGTTTCAGTAACCCAATCATCAACTGCACACGTGAGAGGTATGACTTAACATAAATTTTATTTTATTTTCTTCACTAACAAATAAAACATGCAGGATAAAAATGAAGATAAAAAAATCACCAGCAACACAAGCCTCGTAATTTAAATACACCAGATCAGGGCCCACAGAATTGGTCCTGACAAACATGTATCCAGCAGCCTAGTTCTTGTCATGGCCGCTATCCAGGTTGCTTAAAAGGGGGGTAGTGGAAGCCCTGACCTTGAAACTTATACAGCCAGGACTGTTAGTTTTGACAGCATAACAGGCCTTCAGATCATTAAGATAAAATGAGATATTGTGTTTCTTGCAAAGGTACTCAACAGAACATACCACCTTCCACACCATGGGCATCAACTGATAAGATGGAATACCAATCTCCTTAATAACCTCAACCATAAGAGGCGAAAAGGGAAGCTTACAACCTGCCCTGAAAGCCCAGTCGTGAATACAGAACCAACCAGGATAAGCCCAGTCAGCCCTGATAGGAGAATTCTCAGGGATCCAGACTTCAGCATCAGCAGGGATGATCCCCTTATCCTTCAACACCTTTTCAAACTCAGGCTTCAAACGGTTTGCAAGAGACTGATCGTCTTTCAAAGCCTTCGTAGGCTTGAACTGGAAATCACCATGGAAAAGGGAGATCATCTCCAACGGAGAATCACTCGGGTTATTAATCGTGGAAGGTTAAGCAACAGAAGAAAGAGGCAAATTCTCAGAAGAAGTCCCTTCAGGATTCTGGGAAGGAGGAGTTCCAGGAGTCACTGCCCTGGTAGACTTCTTTTTTGCGGCCATTATTGAATAATTATGAAGATTAATTGAAGATTAGGGAACTGGAAATTAAGGAAAATTAGAGAAGAAAGTTATTAAGAGAGAAATAAGGGAGACTATTCCGATGGAGATCAACTTAATGAAGTTAACGGGTATTTATAGTAGAGTAAATTAGGGTTTTAACCGCAACTAGATGGATAATCATTGAAGGAGTTGCAGTAAAAGCTACACGCGTCATAAACTGCAAGAAGTAGCCGTTTCGGGAACTGACTAGGCGAAATTCAACCGTTGGATAATTTTCCTGAGATTAAAGTAATCTCCTCATTTTTTGTCCTGGCACATTGAAAATGAGGAGAGAAGGGGCAATTGTTAGGCCTGGAAATCCGCAGACGTCCCTGATCAGTATCTCACCTTAACCGACCATCAGGCTGTCAGGGTGTCAGACTATCAGGACACATGAAGATAGGCGCCAGGCCATGGAGAGGACAACGGTCAAAATATCGGGACGATATCGCATCAGAAGACATATTACAAAAGGAATATATGCGCAGCATTGAATAGGAAGATCTCGCAGTAAATGCAGTAATTAAGGGCGTAATATTGACAATTATTGCGGATAATTAAGGAGAATAATCCACATTAATTCCGTCATCATACAGCCGTTCAGCAAGAGCTTATATAAGGGATATTTGGAAATCATTTGCGGGATCATCACAAGATAAGACAACATACTACATTCTCATTTCATTCATAGATAATTACGTCCAATTGTGCTCAATACATAATACAATAGTGAAATCCTCTCCTGGCTTGGTGCCCGTGGTTTTTCCCCATTTAAGGGTTTTTCACGTACAAAATTCTTTGTCTTATTGTTGTTATTTTTATCATATTTACAGCTTTATATTTAACCCTGACGACCTGACTAATAGACCATTTAGAGCTAGTTAACCCTACTCAAATCTACCCTGACCTGATTTCGCCTTGCGCAAAATCCACAAAAAACAGTGACGTTCTAACTTCAATGTGGACTGTTTATTAATTGTTTGACTATACGACTCAATATATTAAAAAAATAAATACATGAAAGATATGACCATACAACTCGATATATTTAAAAAAATAAGTACATGATATGACAACGGGATTTTTTAAGCCGTGGTGAATATTTCTCTTTATTCTTGATTTGACCAATGCACGGACTGTTCAGTTATTTTTTATTGAATCAACGTTGCATTATTGGTGGGTTTGAATCAACGTTGCATTATTGGTGGGTGATTCTATAATTTTAATTTTGTTTCAAAATTATGGCCGTTAACCAAGGTACAAATATTGTGAGTCCATGGGTGTAAAGGGATCGTAAGTTGTCAGAAGTAGCAGAAAATAAAAGATTAAGGTAATTGCGTCGTCAACCGAGCTATATTGAAAGCGAGAAGAAAATGGATGCGTTACGAGAAAGGTTAAAGGAACAATGTCCTTTTTATTTCATTAAGTTCCCCCCTAAACATATAATTCTTGAAGGAACAAATAAGAATTCATCGGCTTTCGAAGTTGGTTCTTCTGAGGATTTGATGGTGGGGTATATATTACCCAGATGCGATTGGTATGTATCTACTGCGAGTGAAGCAACAAAAGCTTGGCGTCAATGGTGGTTTAGGTCATCGAAGGTGATGTCGGAATGGGAGGAAAAGACCAGAGTTGAAATAAACTCCTACACCATCATTAATGGGAAGAGATATTGTCCATGACGTAGTGTATTTTGGGTCATTTGATTAATGTATGTTTATTAATTGCTCATTGGGTTGTATTTAGGAAACTAATTAAGGAAAGAAGTTTTTAATATATGCATTAATTACACTGGGTCGTGTATAATTTAGTCTTGAATTTCCATTTTCCCCCACTTGCTATCCCAGTTGCCTTATTGTGAGAGTAGCAATATCCGTCACAAGCTTGTGACGGGTCAAATATTATCCACTTGAGTAGGTAAACACAAACACATTTTGATTCTCTAAACTTGTCTTATCTACACAAGTGGGAGATACTTGACCCGTCATAAGTTTGCTTTTTCACGTTTGCCAACGCGTGTTTTACGCGGTAAATATCTTTAGCTACGTATTTGCAAAAATTATAAAAGTTAGATATTCTTAATGTACTCCAAAACGAATCAAATAAGATCTCACATGGATATATTTTCACTTATATATCGAGAGAAAATGGACATTGAATGTTCACTTGTGAATAGTGTACAAAAGAGAAACTTGTAACGTGGAGTTGAATGGAGGGATTACAAAATAAGGAAGATGCTTATATTTTTCGGAAAATTCACGTGGTACCCTCGAACTTTGCCATTTTGCATGTGGTACACTTTTTAAGTTTGTGTACATAATACCCTTCATGTTTAATTTCCATGCACAACATACCCTTTTTGTCGCTATAAAAAAACTCAACTGCACATAACTCTTATACCGGAATTCAGAATAGGCCAATTTTTTTCCTAAAATGATTATCTCGTCATAATCTACGATTTTTTTTAAAAAAATTGTCGACTGATATTTTATAGTTTTTTTTTAACGAAAATCTCAAATCAACCATATCTTCGATCTTAAATTCCCAAATGACCATTTTTTTTTATCAATCTATAGATCTCGAAAAGGTAATCAATCTAGAAAACAAAATTACTCAATTCCAATTTCTGGTTTATGATTTATGCTCATTTGAAAATTTTAAGAACGATAAAAAAGGCACGTTGTGCTTCAAAATCAAATCTCAAGGATATCATTTGCACAAACTTAAAAAGTTGGATACCACGTACAAAATGACAAAGTTCGAGGGTACCACGTGAATTTTCCGTATATTTTTTGGCTGGAAAAACTTGACACAATGAAAGATAAATGACAACGGTTACACACCAACCGTTGTATTATAATGAAAACAATTACGGGTTTTTAATCAACCGTTGTCATATTGCAAAATAAAGAAGGCGGTTTGGCTTAACCCATGTTTATTAGTTTCAATTAAATAATTCTTCAACCAACACACATGCAAACCTTCTCCTCGCTCACTTAAAACCCTCGAACACTGAGTTTCCCTAGAACCACTAGTATTCTCTGTCGCCGTCGCCATCCCCATTGCCTCTTCTGTCCCCTCCGTCATCGTCATACTGGGCCCGGCTTCTCCTCTTTGAAGAAGTAATAATAAACCCTACTCCTTCGTCTCATTAACTTAATGTCTTTATTTTCTTTTTTAGTTGTGATATTATCCCCTAATTATCTTAGGTTTATTGTGTGTTAAACAACACCTATTATTTGAAGTATATTGTGTGTTAAACAACACCTATATTTTTAGGTATACTGTGTGATCATTTATTTGAGGCGGTGCTCCTGCTATGTCGAAGTAATGCTTAAAGTTAGTAGTTTATTAATTTCTGGTTTAGATATGGGTGGAAAGCGGAAAAGAAAAGATAGGAAAAAGTCAGACGAAGAAGATTCAGGTGATGAGAACAATTTGGAATCGGATACTGGGCGAAGGAGCCATAGGGTTTACCTAGAAGCAATAGAGAGAGGGACACCTAATAAACTTCAATAGGATGAATTAACGGGGCTGCCAGATGGTATCTTTGCTGCAAATTTTGCGAGTTGGATTGGTTGTTGTGTAATAGAGTATGTGCCTCTCGGTTTGCCGCGTATCAATCAGTTGAGTAAAGACCTGAAGGAAAAGCTATGGGGGAGAATAAAGGTATGTATATACAATAATAAATGCTTTAGATGAAATTATCTTAGTATTCGATATGTGCTATTAGCCGAAATTAACCAAATATGCTCACCATATATGCAGGCAGCTTACACTGTCCCCCAAGAACATGATGGTTACCTACAAAAAAAGATAGGGGAATCCTTCAGAGCATGGAAGTTAAAGGTTGCTCGGAACCACTTGTTCAACAAGAAGACCGGGGAGATAAACAAGAAACCACCAACGAAGAAGTATCGGTATGTCAGCCAGCAAGATTGGTATAACTTTATCGCTTATAGGCAGTCCGACAAGTTTAAGGTAATTTATCTGCGACTCATTGAGATCACTTTATTAGTAATCACTTAATAAGTTAAGAAATATGCTTACGTTACTCGATACAATTCATTTTATGATGACTATGAGTAAGCAGAACCTAGAGAACATTTCAAAGAAAGAGAGCGTCTTTCATGGCTCCAGAGGTGGTTATAGATTGATTAAGAAGAAGTTTGTAAGTACATAATTCTTATATTATTAGGTGTTTTATACCGATGTTATATATATATATATATATATATATATATATATATATATATATATATATATATATATATATATATATATATATAGTAATCATACATATTTTGAGAGGATATCAATGTGATGAATGAATAGAAGCCAAAGCTTAGAACTGTCAATCGTCACGACGCTTGGGTGGCCGGCCATACTCCTAAGAATGGAAAGTAACAATCTCCATATGATAAGGCCATCAAAGAGAAAATTGTAAGTTTGAATAAATATGTCACTCCTACCACTGGTGGTTGGTTATATAATTTTGAGTTTAAATAAAATTTAGTTGCACAATGGTTTTATGTGTATGTAGAGGATATGTGAGAAGGAGGTAGAGGAAGGAAAAGGGAAGCCTCAAGGACGTGATGACATTCTTGCTAGGGCAATCGGCAAAGCAGAACATCCAGGTCGTGTGAGAGGGGTATCGACGCATGTTGGTATCACTAAGTATTTTGGGAAAACTACTTGAAGGACAATGATGGTGATGATAGGTTATATAAATACTGTATTTTATTCAATATAATATATATATATATATATATAGAGAGAGAGAGAGAGAGAGAGAGAGAGAGAGAGAGAGAGAGTGTGTGTGTGTGTGTGTGTGTGTGTGTGTGTGTGTGTGTGTGTGTGTGTGTGTGTGTGTGTGTGTGTGTGTGTGTGTGTGTGTGTGTGTGTGTGTGAGAGCATCCGGTGAGTCCAGCATCTTAAGTGAGTCCGTCCTATTAATCTGAACCATTGGATCTAAATATCCAAAGGCTCTCATTCAGCCACGTCGCCCCAAAATAATATGCGCATCTAATAAAAGGAAACCTCCTTGTTACATGTCTCATTATAATCTGATTTTTTTTCTCTTTCTAAAAACCATATTTTTCTCTCTGTCTCTCTCTAGTCAATGAAAACACTAATTATTCAACAGGAAAAGCAAGCGCACATCAATTTCTTCGCAGTAAATATTCAAAGCTTTTCTTTGCAAAAAAAAATTCCATAATCTAGTGAAATTTTCACTAAAATCAACTCCAGATCTTCAAAAAATCAACTCAAGATCTTTAAAAACTTCCAAACAATATCCGATTTTTCACATAATGAAGAGGTATCAATCGCTCTCCATTTTCATTATATTTTTAAAAAAATTCGTTTTGATTGATGTTGCCGCACGTTATTGTTGTTGTTGTTGTTGTTGATTATATTGATTGATATGAAGAAATTATTAATTGATTTAGGGTTAATATATTGTTAAAACTGAGTAATTGATTTTCACCAAAAAAAATTAGGCTTAATTTGAATGTTATTGTTCTAGATCTAGAATTATATAAATAAACTGTTAATTGATTGTATGTTCTATATCTAGAATTAATTCTCGTTTCATACTGTTGTTATTGTCGATTTTACGTGTTCCAACTGTTTGTGCGAAAAAAATTAGGGTTAAGACATGATAAAATTTAGTAATAATGTTCGTTTTATTTTGTGCTTGTTAAATTGCGATTTATTAAATTAACTTTCGAAAAAGACTCGACACCTATTACTGTAACATTGTTACTGTAACATTATTATTACTGTTACATTTGCATTGTAACATTATTACTGTAACATTGTTACTCTAACATTTTTACTGCATGTCATGATGTGGTTATTATTGAGGAATCATTCGTTGCCGTTGAACTGAACTTGAAATATTATTACAACATTGTATATTTCATATTGTGTGATTTAAACCAATTAAATTTGTTGGTATAACATTGTTATTAACTCACAAGAGATGTTTATCACTAATGGTGGATTATTAACTTTCACATATATTTTAATTATTAATGGTCCAATGTTTTGTTTGGAATGTCAGGAAATTTGAAGAAGAAGGTTTGAGAAACGAACCAACATAAAACATGTCGGCAAAGAGACGGAGTATACAAAAAGAGAAAGATACTGATAAATCAGTCATGAAGATATAATTGAAAAAGGAAACGTTATTGAAGTTGAAATGCTAATAGAGACTTTTAACATTATGTGTTATTATGATAATACTTGTTGTAAAATTTTCACATTACTGTAATTGGGTATTTCAAATCATTTTAGCATATCAGGATCAGCTGGACTTGTCTGCATTCACTTGCCTTTTATTGTTGAAATAATTAAAGTTTGATTTTTTAACATTGTAGCCGTTTTATTTTGATGAATGAATGATGTTACAGTAACACAATTACTGTATCATTGTTACTTAATTGATTAAATGATGTTACAGTAATACTTGTTACTTTGTTACTTTAAACATGGGACAAATTAATCTCTATCATTACATTTCAGAACTACATTATACATCATCTTATATAATTAACAAACTAAATAATTATTATTGTAACATTGTTGTCATATTACTTTAGTGAATCAATATTTTTACAGTAACACTATTACAGTAATATTGGTCTATCTTTGTAAATTAAAAATGAAACGTAGATGTTACAGTAACACTGTATTACTCTAATGTATGACTGATGTTACTGTAACACTATTACTGTAACGTCAAGAGAATAAGGATTGGTTGTATCAGAATTAAGAGGAACGCACAAAGTTGTCTAATAAACGAAAACAACAAAGCGGTGTTGACCATACAATAAGTAACATTAGACTATACGGTCTGTTAGAAAAGTTGAAATACAATCTTAAAGTAACGAGATAGGCTTATCATCCACTTTTTAGCGACATTTTTGTATTGTTTGATTTCTTAAACCTTCTTTTTCAAATTTGTTGACATTCAAAACAAAACATTATTTAGAGAGAGATGGAGGGAATAAATTTGAATAATATTGTCTTCTTTACGCTTATCTTCTTGATGACTTTTAAACGAAGAATATGCCCAGTCTCTATTTTTCTTCCTTCTTTCTTGCACTGCTATGTACCGTCTCTTTGCACAACTAGGTTTTTTTGTCTGTATCGTCTCTTTGCACGACTCAACTTGTTTGGTGGCTGATATGTCAAACATGAATAATAACTATATTATTCCATGAAGTAATAATGTTACAGTAATAATATTACAGTCCACAATGAAATCCGCAACGAACATGATGAACAGGTAGGTGACAATGCTAAAAATTGATAAAAATTGATAAATCAAACAAAACGAGGACAATCAGAGGCATGAGTCAAATTTAATAGCATAAAGAAAAACGAACATCAATTCCTCAGTTACTACAAATCATTAACCCTAATTTTTTGGCGAAAACTAAAACACGAAGAAACTCAATAGTGAGCACAAGAAAAAACGAGCATCGTTTATTCAATTTCTACACATCATTAATCCTATTTTTTTGGCGAAATCTAAAACATGAAGAAACACCAAAATTAATAGTGAACAAAACAAAAACGAACATCAATTACTTAATTTCTACAAATCTTAAACCCTAATTTTTTGGTAAAAAATAAAACATGAAGAAACACTTAAATCAATTAACAAAGTTTCTTCATATCATTCAAAATCAACAATAACATGTAAATTAACAGTTAAGATTATGTGACAATCGCAACAATTTTTTTACAAAAAAATAGTAAAGATCATCGATTTATACCTCTTTATGATGTGAAAAACGGAAGCAATAGAATCACGTAGGAATAACTTGAAGATCATAAATTGAATTTTTTATGATTTACTAAAGATTTCGGTGTATTTTGAAGGATTTTTTTTGAAAGAGATAAGAGGTGAGTAAAGTTTTGAATATTCATAAATGATTTGACACTTATTTTTTTTTCCCTTTAGTTAATGTTTGTCAGTTAGTAGAGAGAGAGAGAGAGAGAGAGAGAGAGAGAGAGAGAGAGAGAAATAGAATTTATGAGTATTGTGAGACTTGGTTGAATACGACTTTGCCTTTTATTATTCTGAAAATTGTCAGGGGCGACGTGGCTCAACGAGGACCCTTGGATCTAAAAGATTCAATGGTCCTAATTAATAGGACGGACTCACCTAAGATACCTAGACTCACCAGATGCAGTTTCTATATATATATATATATATATATGTGTGTGTGTGTGTGTGTGTGTGTGTGTGTGTGTGTGTGTGTGTGTGTGTTATATATATGTTGAAATTATACTAGTTATTTTAATCATATTCATTTCTACTACACAGCTACAAACAATGGCCAGGTTGATACTCAGAATGGTGGAAAAGGAGGATAAGCCATCTGAAGAAGAGTTGGTTATGGTTCGGCAAGTCATAAAGGAAGCAGGGTAGGAGAAGGAAAAAGCGGGCATGCGAACTGAGGATGACATGAAAAAGGAGAATGAGATGGGAGCCGAAGACATATCAAAGGATCAAGATCAGGTAGTTGAAGAGTAAGCCATGAAGGCCGTTAGAGAGGAGGCGGAGGTAGTTGATGATAACACGTTCTTATCATCTCCAAAGCCGGCTTTTGAGGAGGTATTACCTACTACGACTAGTTTATAATTGTTGTATTGTTGTATATATATATACTAATTAATTAAATTTATTAATTAAAGTAGTGCATGTATATATACTAATTAATTAAAAATGTGAAGGGCGTTTGTAAGAAGCTTTGTGTTCTTTACTACAATGCCCGCACAGTACCATTCGGCAAAATTGATGTTGTTAGGGGAGCAGCCTTCTATTACGACCAGATTCAAGAAGTTGAGGTTCAAGGCATTGCCCTCCGTCAGAATTGGAGGAAAGTGGAAGTGACCGACTTATATCTGGAGGAGTATGGTACTCTAATAGTACCACTTAGTGATAATTGGCGTTTGCAAGATGTCGTGGGTTCTATTTTGCAATGGCCTGAAGCATTCATTAGTGTTAACATCTCCGGGGTAGTTATGCTAAAGCTAACGCATTTTATATAATGAACGCCTTTAAATTTGTTAGGGTAACCTTATCTAACATATAGTAAGTATTTTAATTTTTACATTTGCAGGAGTTACACGAAGCCATTATGGCTGAAATTAGGATTACTAGGTCAACACCCAAAGTCACTGATTCGACTGCCTCTCCACCCAAAATTCAAGAGGTAGTAATAATTTGAAAAATATATTGTGAGTTTTTCCTTTTTTTTTGGTTATTTAAATTATATATGACGTCTCGTGTAATGTATATATATATATATATATTTTTTTCTAAATTGTAGACCGAGGTTAAATCAGACGACGTACATTATAAGCCATCTACTTTTGCTGCACACAACCCTGCTGTTCCTCTTAAAGCTAAATATCAGAGCGATGATTATAAGCAAAAATTGAATACTCCAACGCTCGTAGCTTTGCACCAACTAGCTGAAAGGAAAGCAGCTACCGAGTCTGTACTCATTATTGAGATTGAAGAGGATGTTGTGGGCGAAGGTACAGTTGTTATGATGGATGGGGAATCACTATGTCAATTTCTCGACCTTGACGAGTTAGATGCTATGCACATTATAATTTGGATGAAGTAAGTTCATTAATAAAACTTGTCATTAGGTTTTACGAATAGTGAGGTTCATTTAAATCATCAATGAAAATAACATTCTTCGTTCCATTTGACGTAATAGGTACCTGTGTACACACATCACTGAGGGGAACTACGTTTCTCATCACTACGGATTCTTGTCACCTGAAGTGTTCTCTCAAAAGGTGCTTGGATACACATACGGAGATCACATCGATAAAATTGCTCAACGGTTGAGGACGCCCAAAAGCCAATGGTTTGCCCAATACAATGAGAATCGGTATGTATAGTACTTTATTATAATAAATCACGATTCTATTCATTTATTAACACGCTTACATGCATGTATATGAACTAACAGTTCAATTTTCAATATTTCATAGCAAGCATTGGCTGCTAACGGCAATCAATGTAAGAAAAAGCATAGTGTACTGGATTGACTCTTGCGGACATAGTCCCACTGAGAAATTTGTAAAGATGATAACTGAGTAAGTTTACAACCTTACATTATAATGTCATTTGTTATTGTATGACCTTTGAAGACTAGGCTCCTTTTAATGTCCCATCAATATTACTGAGCCAAATGCTAATTATAATTTCCTGTATATATTTATGAATTAGTGTGTTTCGAGCAATTGGAGCATCAAGTCCAACTATTGTCCGGATAATAGTAAGTGTATTCTTAATCATTACTCCTATCATTTAATTTATGTTTATGCGAGAGGTTGATCTAATTTAGCTTATTTGTATGTGATTTATATAATAGACTCCTCTACAACTGGACAGCAAACAATGCGCCTTTTTCTGTTGTCGGTCCATGTAGGAGATTATCACCCGAAAGTATATCAACATAAAGTCACCAGTTAGTGTGTTTTAATAAATATTTCAAACATAACTTGGGTTTAATTCTGTGTAATATTCCACTTATTCTGTCTATTTTGATTAAGTATATTTTGATTTGTAGTTCCCACCTTCAATCAACAACAAAGACCCAACCTATTCGAAGGAAGACATCGCCGACATGAGAAATAAGTGGGCCACTTATTTTCTTTCATTAACGGATGGTTAATAGTCCGCTCATTATGTATGTGTGTATATAGAGCCATGTGTATTTAGTTTTGGTCACCCTGTTTATAATATTTTGATACTGGGTTGAATAGATCAATCTGTGTAATATTCTGATGATGCAGGATTGAATTTTTGCAATGTGCAGCTGCTGAAATGCTATTTTGTAGTAGCATTTCTGCAGAACCTGCTACTATAAAAATTAGCATTTCAGCAGCTGTTGGAACCTGCTAAAACAATTTTTTTAAAAAAAAATTTATAAATTCGATTACGGTAAAAAATAAAACCGTGGTCAATAAATATATTGACAACGGTCGCATTTAAATAAAAACACGTTGACATATTCATCCATAATGCTACGGCCAAAAATATAATATAATGAAGTAAAACCATTGTCGAATTCATGACATTTAAAACGGTTTAATAAGCATAAACCGTTGTCATATTTAATATTTTACAACGGTTTTGTTACAGTAAAACCGTTGTCATGGGTTTCCGTAGAGCATTCCAACTAATACTACCACGGTTTCAACTAATACTACCACGGTTTCAATATTATAGACAATGGTTTTTGAACCGTTCTTAATATTGTATTACGGTTATTTGAACCCGTTATTTACATTTCATAACGGTTCCCCCTTTTTAACAACTGTGGTCACAAAATAATAACGGTTCCGTGTTTTGTATTACAACGGTATATCACCTTATCTAACCGTTGTTGCACCTATTATTTGGCGTAGTGAGAAATCATAAACATCAGTATATATATTTAGTATGTTACAGCAAAAAGTTTACTTTGATTCGTCTGAGACAACCACACAGTCTTACACGTGAGTTACTACTTATGGCGCTAATAGCTTTCATAGTTCGTATTCTTGTTTTTGTGTCTTCAATAGGAAAAGTTTGAAGGTTGGGTCTTATTGATTGTACTTGAACAACAAATTAATTAGTTTGGTGTAAATGTGTCACTAACTTCTTTTGGTATGTTGCTGTACTTTGGTTGCAATTACAACACACTGCGAGTGCGTCTGTGTGTTTCATGGTGTTAGACTCGACTAGTTTCTATATTCGTAAGCAGCCCAACTTTTGTATATTTCTTAGCCTTTCGTCTTGTTACTTTGTATATTTCTTGTATTTTTATCTAGTGTGTAGACTTGTATTTTTTGTAGGCCAACCTAGCTGCTTCATCTTATGCCAATACATATATCGAGCATTGGGATGATATATTGATATTACTTGGACCCGATAGAGCTGTTGGTGAAGGAGAGGAGCACTATGAAGAGGGTGCTACTATGATGGATGAGGAAGCATGTGATGGTTCAACTTCCAGCATTGATACTACTTCAACAAGCTACAAAAAGAAGCGAAAAAGTGACAGTCTAGCGGATGCGGTTACTCAGGTTGCTGATACACTCAAAATTATGTTGAACCTAGACTAAAAGCAACTCCAACTTTGGGAGGAAAATAGATATTTGATGAGGTTTCCGAAGTTGTTGGCATCCTCCATCCTCAAGTTCTACAAGCCGTTAATATGTTCGTGGAGGCACCGGTGAAATTTCAAGTTCTCAAAGACCTTCCGAGTGATCAAAAATCAGATTGGATTTTGCTTTGTCTTGATGAGCGTAGTAGAGCATTCTAGTTGAAACTATAGATCGAATTTGATTATAGTTCGACAATTTGTTGCAATAACACGGTTGTAGTTAAAATCTATGTCGAATGATTATTTTGTATTGCGGAAAATTTTAGTCTAAAACCTTGCAATATGAGTTAACTACTTAAAAATTGAGTTTGGATCAAATTTGGATTCACAAATTATTTGTATTGCCAAATATAGAAATTGGATTTCAACTTCTAAATTTCAAATTCTTTGTTTCCCAAACAAAGAATTTGAATTTGAGAATCATGATTTCACATTCCTAATTTGAGATTGGTCATTTAAAATGAAATTCAAGTATCTAAATGATGTCTTAATCCAATCAACCCCTAAGTCATGTATAATTACTAACTTGACGGATGTATTACTTAGAATAAGTACAATGAAAGAATTTTATATAAAATTCTTCAAATGTCAAATCATTTTTACCAATCCTTAAATTTAAGAAAATTTTACTCTACTTTGTTTTTAGTTACTTCCTGTAGTTCACTATGATTTTCTTGTTACTTTTGAAGATACTAGTTGGTTGCACCGCGCGCAAAAGCGCGCGGTCCCCCAAGATATTTTGATCATTGACGTTTCATGTGTATGTTAGCGTATCTTTATTTAATTCGGCTATCTGTACATGTTGAGTGCCGATCACAATGAAATGCTTGTTGTTATATTATTTTGATGGTTGAATCGACTTCAAACAAAATTAAAAACACTCGTAAATAATTCGTATTTAACTTTCTTGAGAGCATGAATATCCGAATATATATAGCTACACATTTTGCTTAGATGGTTAATTGTCAGAGAACACAATTACATGCAATACAAAAGACAAGTATTATGTTGTAGCTTGCGAAATAACGTAAACATCACTTCTCCTCTTCCTTTTCCTCCCCATACTAAAAGTTCTTCTCCCCTCAGCCTTTCTTACTCCTCATCCTCCTCCTTTTTCCCCACGTTCCTCACCCTCTACCTTGTCTCCATCTTTCTCTCCCTCCTTTCTCTCCAACGCCGCCGCATCCTAAACCAGCACCTCATCTTCAACCCCGTGGTCCTCCTTCTTACCTTTCCCCTTCCCCCTATACCTTCTATGTTAACATATCCTGTTCTTATGTATCTTTCATTTCCCTACTCCTCCACTCGCTCTCATATTACTCTTCCCATTTTTCCTAGTATTAGTACTCCTCCACATCTTCCCCTTTCTCCATTTTCCTCTCTCTACCTCTTCTTCTTTCCACTTACTCTCTTTCTCGACCTCCATCCCTTTCCTCTTCCTCCTCCCTAGAGCATCCGCAAAGGTGAGGTTCCCCATATTTTCTCTTTCTTTTTCTTATTTTTCCACCTCATTTATCACTAAATTTTCAATTTACCCTCCCTAAGTCATATCTACATCTATGCAATAATGAGGTTTCCTAACGATATTAATTTACACCAAAAAATTAGGGAGCCTCCCCAAAAGTAACACAAAATGCCTTACTTTTTATTTGGGGACCTCCCCTAAAATAGAGAAGCCCCATTTATTGGGAAGGTGTGTGCAATAATGGGGTTCCCTAATTGAGGAGAGAGAGGACATATGGGGAGGTTAGTTTCCCACCTTTGCGGATGCTCGTATACCTTCCCTTTTTCCTTCGCTTGCTCTCATATTATTACTCCTCCAATTTTTTCTCGTACTACTCCTCCATATATTCCCCTTTCTCCTCCCCTCCCTTCCTCTTTTTCTTTCCTCTTATCGTTCACATTCTTCCATTTCTCTCTTCCTAGCTCCTATTCTTTCCCCTTGTTCTCTTTGCCGACCTTCATCTATTTCCCTTCCCCCCCATTTGTATTCTCGTCCTTCCTCTTCTCCTCCTACTATTTGTCATACTCCCCTTAGCCTTTCGGCCTTTCCTACTTCTCTTCCCCTCATTCCTCACCCCTTTCTCTCGTTCTCTTCTTTCCCCCTCTTTTCATCTCTTTAACGTTGCTGCCTCTTAATCCTCATCCTCATCCTCCTCCCTCTTCTCATCCTCTTTGTCCCCTCTCCTTTCTTCATCCCCCTTTTATTTTCAGGTCTCCATGCCTCCTCTTATGTCTAGTTTCTTTATGCTTAGTCGAAGAAAATGACATCCTGATTACGATTGCCTCTATTAATTAATACACTAATGAAAACGAAATTTGATACATTTAATAAATTCTATTTATTAAGTGGAGTTTTCTTATAATTTTTAAAATTTCTCATTATAATCACATCTCTTTCTATTACTACTACTCCTCCTCCCTTTTCTCCTCGTACTACTCGCCCTTTTCCTCTTACCCTACCTACTCCTCCTCCTCCTTCCTCATACCTCTCCCTCTATCTTGTCCTCCTCTTTCTCTCTCCATTTTCTCTAGTGCAATACCCCAAGATATTCTTAACTGTAGATTTTTCATGCACATGTTAACATTTAATTTTTATGTCGGTATTAGATACATGTTGATTGTCGTTAAAAGTAAATTATTGTAGATGTGCTTTATTGACAGGTGAATTGTCCTTAAACAAAACAACAAGTACTCGTGAATAATTCATATGTAATTTTGTCGAGAACATGATTATTAAGAAATAACCACACCTTGTATTTGGATGATTAGTTGCTACAGAAACCGAGTGCTTTGCGTAAGGTACACCAAGGTTGTAATAATGACAAAATTTAGTTTTCTAATTTTATTGTTTATTGAGGTTTGATTACATCATTAACAAATTAAAGTTGTCCCAATAACTTAATAAAGAGATTTTTAAGTATTAAGAGCCGATTAACCATAATTTAGAATTGTGGAATGAAAATGTTATATGCAAATCAATAACAAATAAATTTAAATTAACTAAATTGAAATGATTAGAGCAAAACTGTCTCTAATACACAAAATTATTACTATCTATTCACTAAAAAAAAGTTTCAGTTACATCTAAGAAAATAAAATGTTACATGAGCTACAAGCCAACTAAATTGGAGGAGATATGAATTTGTTAAGCTCTACTTTATTTCCTATTTTCTTTGCAAACTCATTACTTCAATTCAAAGGCAAAAGGATTGAGTTTCACTGCTTTCATCCCGTAAATATGCCCTCATGTCAAGCTTGTCCCCCTGAAACCTGGACACAAATACAAACCCATATTTAGTTTAGAGTAGCAACTCTGTAATCGAATCATATTTTTAAAGGCTTTACTTTTCTACACAATTTACCAACATGAAGTAGTAATTGAGTAAAGATCAGGGAATTATAACCAAAAATCTCACTCTCCCCACCAAACCAAAACAACACACCATCCATATAAGCCCCTTCGCCCTATACTGCACTATTCTAATAACAATTTCATAACTATTTTTGTTGTTGTAACAATGTCTGTCATGTCAAAAATCATTCTTGATATGTCTAAACTCGATCCCCATCAAAAGTCAAAACCCTCTACTTAACAGTGCCCTGGACCAAAAATTTAGTCCTTGCTATTTCAGCTTGTTCTACATTAATCATTAACATGAATATTTCACAAGATGGCATGTTTCTAAAGTGATATGAAACTAATTGTTACATTATATTAACAACAAAATCACAACACCAAATCTAATTCCAACTTAATTAACATAAGAGCCATCAAACTCCAACTAAATCAGCCTAACCATCCTCCAACTTAATAAAAACAGAATCATCAAACTCCAACAAACAAAATCCAAAACATCAAATTTAATTCCAACTTTAATTAGCTGTCGGGTTGGTTTCAGTTGTAACTCTATTTACTCATTTTCTGGCTTTAGTGCATGCCTAGCTCCTCACATTGAGACGGCGGCAGAGCAGAGGATGGGAATAAATAGATGAGGTAGTAAAGCGGAGAAGTCAGGGGTTTTGCGTGGGTTATTGGAGAAAGCCCAAAGAGGAGAAGCAGGGTGGTCAGAAGTACAAACATAAAGTGGTTACCCGATAACACATCCAAAATAAATGAATCAACAAATTTAGTATTATTTCTACTGAATCTCACCTGAGCAAGAGTAAAAGGAAAATACTTGCCTTGTTTGGACACCGCAAACAATTTTGGTTGTCCTGAATAGAGAACAATGAGCTGGAACTGAGTTCATGAATATGCCTCTGTCGCCGTATGACCACCCCAAGAACAACTACTGGTCGAATTTCTTATACCTCAACCAAACTGCAACCCCAAAATCTAAGCAATTGAACAAAAAGATACATATAAGATCGTGAAAAAAAATCTCTATACGCTAACGAAAATGAACCCATAAAAGCATTTTTAGATGAATAAATAATTAGGTTTGAACAAATGACATCAAGCTAAGCTCAGTGATATGATTTCATTTAACCAATTGGAATTTAAATCATCAACGGTTTAACTACTTATAATAGTATGGGACATCTTCAATCATGGAAGAAAAATTGAAGTTAACCCCTTCAAAAACAACAATAAAACACAACAAAATTAAAATAAACTAACAATTAGAACATCTAATTCAAAGAAGATACTCCACCTGGCATGTGCATTTTTATGGCCGCAACCAGCCTTATATCCGAAACATATTTGTGTCATCAACCAGCCTTATATCCGAGACAATACCTGTTAATTAGACAATATCGGTTGTCTAGCAAATGGCAAGCTAGTGAATAGTAGTAGTTGCCTCACACTTTTATAAAAGGAACCCACCACTTGATATTGCAATGGAGACTGCTAAAAGCACGCATGATAGAATCAGACTCTCATGTTGGCTCACAAAAGGGGTATATAGCCATATCATATCTGAATAGTGGCTGTAGTTTAGGCTTCGCGACCAGATTGAGGAGAAAAGGTTGAACCATCTACTTTTTCAAAGGTAAATTCAACTGTTACTCTCCCTGAAAATCTATAGAAAAGACACATTTTTGGAACATAATGACCAGTTAAAGGACACAAATCAATGGGACGCTTTGAAGATTCAATGGGACAATAAGAGCATCGTTTAATTAAAAGCTCCTCCTCACATAAGCAAATATCTGCAATAAGTCAAGAAAAAATGTTGTGAATAGATACTTCAAAAGTTCAAATATTCAGCATGCGATAAAAACCATAGCCTTGGAGCCTTTGTGGAATTTAAAAAAATCATTATGAACGTCAAATTGATTTGTTTCTTCTTGAGACAAAGAAAATGAAGAACATTGACTTTTCTCAGGTTCAAACCCGCCCTCGTATAAATTTTTGGTTCACTCGTATATTGGCTATTGTGTGGTTTGCTACCTATCACTCTATCAGATACATTTTTTAAAATTTATTACTTATATTAATAAGATCAAACTTACTACCTCGTCTCACAAAGTAATTTTGAGCAAAGAAATCATAATATGCCTTCTCAAGCTGAAATTTTCAGGAAAAAAAGTTGTTTCATTGCCTAATATACCCATTCTCATAACTTCTTCGCAAATTCGGCCCTGATATTTCCTTTTAATTGAAGCCGAATCTCACCCTTGTGAATTTCTTTCTCAAATTTTTAGCCAAATCCTAAAAAGAGTTGTTCAAGCATATCTCAATTACAACAACATCAGAGCCTTAATCCCAAAATGATTTGGGGTCGGCTGACATGAATCATCCTTTAGAACTGTCTATGGGTGAACGCACACCTCAAAATGCGAAAATATAGAAAAGAAAAGTGAAAAACAAAAGGCGAGTGAATTCCTTACTAAAATTTAAAGATCAAAAGTATCATAAATCACCAAGCGCAAAGTTAAAATGGAGATAATATAAAGATATGAACAATAAATATGAGAACATTAAATTAGTGTTCAACGCTTAATTAAAAAACCAAGGTGAGAAAATGTCGAAAGTTTAAAATTAGGGAAACCAAAATTAAAATTTAAAGATCAGTAAATGGGTATGCAACTTTTATCACTTGTCAAGTCCCTAGTTTGCGTGTCTACTACCAAATTTCAAAAGAGAAACCATCTGAATATGGCCCTTTATTTGCTGTCATTATCCCCAGCTCAATTTTTGGCTTCGTCATGTCCTACAATTAATTATCAATCATGTTACTTCTATAAGAAGGCGTAAATAAGAGAAGAAAGAATCTGCACACCTTCTCAGCCAAGTCCATGTACTCAATAGTCAACAACCTAGCACAAACAATTAACAACACCATGATGCACCATAACAACAGTAGAAGAAAGCAACACATCAACCAAACAAGTAATTGCCCTAGCAACCACCAACACAAATACATAAGACCATGGTTTGTTTCATGGTTAATTACTTAACCAAAGGCAAATAAGAAAACAATTACCCCTCCGTACCAATCATCTCTTTACCCTAGAAAGAACTAAAACGAAGATAAACAAATAATCGGGACAAAAGGAGTGTTGTACAACTTAAAAACTCACTAAATTCGGAGATCCTTGCTTCTGGTCGTTACAATAAACTCTAATATTTTGTTTCCTATTCTTATTCGTCCCATTGTTTCCTCAAAATGAACCACTTGTAATTGAAAAGGAAATAAAAGAAAACATAAAACTATCAAAATCTATCCAATAAACAACACCTCCTCAAAAGAAAGACAACTTTAATAGAAGTAGAATAACCTGAAATCTTCGTGTTCTTGATTATCCGAGTTCGTCGCTAGTATTGGATGCTTTATCGTCGCCATGACATCAACTCCGCATCGTTTCGCTCTTTAGCAGCTACACACAGAAATATCAGTATATCAATAATACAAATATCACATTAACAAAGACCGAAAAGATGCAATCACAACCCAAAAAAACTCGCAAATATAAGCATTATAATATTGTAGAAAGCAAAAAAAAAAACAAAATTAATCTAAGTTGAATAAAAAATAGACCAACAAAAGCTATAATCGGGAAAAAACAAATCAAGATCAAAATGGATAAATACAATGAGGGGGAATGGCAGTAAGATGTATGGAGTAATTGAAAGAATGAATGAGCAAATTAGCCAAGAAAACTAAATCGATTTAACGGATTTTATGAAAATGATAATTACCTGGCATTTGAAACTGTAAGTCAATAAGCAATGTCCGATGATTCTCCTGGTCTTTGATATAATTGATAGTGATGATCTTGATTCTCCTTCCTCTGCCACCATTCGCCATTGTTGTTGATTATCCGAATTCGTCGCCAGTGGATGATTTTTTGAGAAGAAACAGAATTTGGCAGGAGGAAAAAGGGGAGAGGTGAAGGAAGGGTGGGAGGAAAATGAGGAAAGGTAGAGTACGGTGAAAAAAAGGAGTGGTTGTGAAGGAAAGAACAAATGAGAAAGAGATGTACATAGCAGCCTTACGGTTCACAAAACCAAACCCGCCAAAAGCAACCCAGCCCACCCATTGCATACTACTATTCATTCTCCAAGTTACTATTCATTAGTGAATAGTAACTTGGTGCTTGGACATTTTATAAGGTGTAAGATGTAAGATAAGATGTAAGATGTAAAATGTAAGATAAGATGTAAGATGTAAGATTATTTTAAACAAGATGAACATGTACTTATTATTCAAGGAGGATCTGTGGGTAAGATTAACTATGCATTTTATGTCAAAAAGGAAAGAGTAATTTCATAGAGAAAAGACCAAAAAATGAAAAGGAGGAATATCTTAAGGAAATGGAGGGAGTATGACTCACTATTAAATTTGTTTTTTTCCCATTAATCTATTTACTTTTAACAATTAGAGAATAATTTAGTTTAATCTATTTTTTATTTTGACAAGCCCAATAACACCCAAATGTAATAACTTTATTTTTAAAGTTTTTAGTAACAAACTCAAGATAATGACTATATCTGACAAAACTTACTTATCCAAATAACTTCATCCGATACCCGAACTCATGACCCGAACCAAAAATGACCCGACTCAATATATGTAATACTACGGATTTATGAGTCTCTGGGTACTCTATCGAGTAGGCCTTACTCTGTCGAGTAAGGGCGTGTGGCAGTTTAAAATAGTTTCTGACCTGTTGGGTACTCGATCGAGTAACGTAGATACTCGATCGAGTAAGGGGCACTCGATCGAGTACCTTAGCTACTCGAGCGAGTAGCCGGTTTACGGGAGATGATTTCTCGGGTTTTGTTAATAATGCGATTAAGTATATAATAACTTTCGTCATTGTTCTTTAAACACTTTTAAAACCTAATTACTGTGAAAAGAGAAATCAAACTACGTCATTCGCTTTAATCGCATTGTTGGCAAATCCCGGAGCTTGGAAGGTCGGATTTTACCTTTCTTTATACCGTTGTGATCCTTGCGTCGAGGGTAAGACCTATATACCGTTTTTATAGTATTTCATTGAAGTTGGTTAAACCCTAATATTGGGATTTGGGGGTTTTGTTGTATTTTATGATTGGTAGTGATTATATGTTTGTATGTTAGGAGGAGGATTCGTAGAGGAAGCGTTTTGATATCAGCTGTGAGATCGTCTGATTGTGTTGTGCTTTCCAGGTAGGGTTTCCCTACTCAGTATTAGTCCCATGATTTGTTGATTGGTGTTTGTGGTTGTTGAATATTATCATACTCGTATTGTGACGATTGCTGGACTTGGTTGCTGATAGTAGTTTTGATTGATTGTATCTGTCTGTGTTTTTCGGGGTGCGTCCCTGGCTGAGTGGAGTCACTTGCGGGAGTGGCTTCACGCCCATGATTCGCCTTCTGTGGAACCCGCCACAGAAGGGATGTGCACATTAATGGATTTGGGTTTATCGCTCGATGGAGATGAGCGGGGCTTAGGTGAGACCGGCCGCGGTCCCCCATCGCGCGCGAGGAGTGACTGTTGCGATGGGCACTCTGGCAGGGCTACACACTTTAGTGTGTAGTCAGGATTGTGGAGTTGGGTTTGGAGTTCGGAGGATATCTGTGATGATTGAGCTGTTTGTTTTACTGTATCGTTGGTTTATATAAATTGTGTGATTAGTACTGACCTCGTTTAATGTTTTAAAAACAGTGGTGATCCATTCGGGGATGGTGAGCAGTTATTGAGCAGGTATGAGTCGAGTTACTGGGATAGCTGGGATGTGCCACGGTCTGATGATAGAAGTCTTCTGCTGTAGCTAGTAGTTTAATAAACATTTCAGTTAGCTGATTAGACAGTTGGTTTGAGAACATGTATTCGTATTTTGATTTTGGTTTTGGATTGTAACCTTTCGCTAAAGTATTTCTATTTAAATGTTGTTTCGTTATTGTCTATTTGATTATCATTGCCTCGGGTAACCGAGATGGTAGCATCCTTATACCTGGGTGGTCCTGGTAAGACACTTGGAGTATGGGGGTGTTACAAAATGGTATCAGAGCGACGATCCTGAAACCTGTAACCAATGAATCTAATGAACATATGGAGTCAATTAAATTGAACCTGGGGTAAAAGTTGTAGGAGCTAATGCAAAGGCTTGGGAGACGTCCTAAAGTCGCGAACTCGCCCTACAATTTTGAACGGTCACATGGGGGGGTATATGTCAAGGTCGTATGTGATGCTTGTTAGTTTGTTTGTGAATGTGGAGATGTATGCTGTAATTGTTGGATGTTTGGAGTAGAAGGTTGAGTTTGTGCATGAAAGGTTGGTGAAGTATATAGAATTGTTGTTTGAACAAGAAGCATGTTGGTTGTTTACTATGTGGCGTTTGATAATATGATATCGTTGATTTGTTGATCATATGAAAAGTTTGGTAGAAATGCATGCTTAGCTATTTTATATGTCGAGTTATAAAGTTGCATAGAATATGTTGGGATATGATATAGCATGCGGGTAGCATATTCGAGTTAGCATGACTCGATCGAGTGGGTTTGACTCGATCGAGTGGGTATTTGACGATTTTGCAACCAGAATCGTGTTTTTGGGCACTCGATCGAGTACCTCGGGTACTCGATCAAGTAGGGGGTCACTCGGTCGAGTATGTTAGAGATCAGAAGGTCTGTTTGGGGTCTGATGTCGAGGCACTCGATCGAGTATGGTGGGCACTCGATCGAGTAGCCTCTTACTCGATCGAGTAGGTTTAGGCACTCGATCGAGTGTGTTCTGGGCAGCCCGCTTTCGTGTTTTGAGGTTTTAGTACGTATGTTTATGTCTACCCTTTCTTATATAGTTTCAAGATGCCGCTCAAGAGAAACGCTTATTATGCGAGAGCTGAGACCATGAACATAGATGATATCGTTAAGATGTTGGAGCATCAAGATGCTCTTACGGAGGCCTTAAAGAAAGTAGGAAAAGACAAGGATAAGGAGGTTGATCACTCTAAGATCAGCCTCTATATAGCGAGGTTCAACCCAAAAGAGTACAAGGGGACCGGAGAACCAAACCTTCTTGACAACTGGCATCGTGAGATGGAGAATATACTAGACCTGGTTCACTGTCCTGATGAGATGAGAGTAGAGCAAGCTGCGTTCTACCTAAGGGAAGCAGCTGGCGAGTGGTGGGATAAAGTGAAGGTGAGTGCTAGGGAGATGTATGCGAACCAGGGCTTACCTGCTATACCTTGGGAAGAGTTTCGGAGGGCTATGAGGAAAGAGTTTGTACCGGAGCATGTGAGGAGTAAGCTGAGGGAGGAGTTTGATGGGTTTAAGATGACATCCGATATGTCGATTCTTTGAGTACTACAAGCGTTTAATGAGAAGTCCAGGTATGCTGAGGATATGGGTTTGAGTAGGAGAGCCTGGCGCTGAGGTTTGAGAGGGGGTTGACCCCTAAGATCATGGATAAGCTACCTGTAGAAGTCCTTACTGATGTCAAGGAAGCTTATGAGAGGGCTGGGAGAGCTGAGAGGTTGGTAGAAATGGCTCAGGAGAGAGTGGGTGTTGAGAAAATAAAGGTTGAGAGTGAGGGTGGTGGTCAATCTAGTCACAAGAAAGGCAACCACAATCAAGCTAGAGGGTTTTCTTAAGGGTCGGGTTCGATCTTTGGGGCTTCCTTCGGGCGTGGCCGCGTGAGTAGTAGTGGTAGTTGGGGATGACTTGCTTTGGGCCGTGGCGGTGTAGGCCACAAGAGACATGAGTGCACGAGTGCACCGGAGCTTTACGGGGATCGGCTCGGGAGCTATTCTCGGGGACCCGCACGAGTTATGCGAGCAATAGACCGTCCGGGTCATGGTCTAACCGGGAAGTCGAGCTATCGGGTGGAGGTAACCGCAATGGCGGTAATTCTTATCAGAAACCAGCTACGAACAACAACAACAATCGGGGGTCGGGTGCTAAGCCGACCACATCACCCAAGATCTTGTCCAGGAGGTGGACGAAAGACCGATGGAAAGTCATTCATGATGGACAAGAAAGCGGTGGAGGATGCACATGTTATCACTGGTACTTTTCTTGTTAACGGTATTCATACCTTTGTTTTGTTTGATTCAGGGGCATCTCGGTCGTTTGTATCTTCGAGTCATGTTAAACGGTTGGGTTTGAGGGTATATGAGTCCAGTAAGCGAGAAAGTTTTTATACCTTCGAGTGAGTCTGTATCATGTGGGAGGTTGTTTAGAGATGTATCTATGATAGTTGGGCAAGTTGATCTACCCGTAGACTTGCTAGAGTTTCCTTTTGACGGTTTTGAGATGATAGTCGGGATGGATTGGTTGGGAAAGTATAAAGCCAAGATAGACTGTCATCAAAAGAAAGTGTCTTTGAGAGGGCCTAAGGGTGTTAGTGTGTCTTATCGTGGGTTTCTAGTCAAACCCAAAGTTAAGTTGATTGCAGCTGTCACCTTGAAGTCTTATCTGAGGAAGGGATGTCCTTTGATCTTGTGCCATGTGAGAGATGACCGGATAGAGAGTCCGACAGTTGATCGATACCGATAGTGGGAGAGTTTGCGAGATGTCTTTCCAGAGGAGATTCCGGGGTTGCCACCGAAGAGGGAGATAGATTTCACGGTTGAGTTAAAACCGGGGACGGGGCCAATCTCTAAGGCACCGTACCGGATGGGTCCTAAAGAGATGGAGGAGCTCAGGAAACAGTTAGATGATGTGATAGAGAAGGGATACATTAGACCTAGTGTATCGCCGTGGGGAGCACCAGTTCTTTTCGTGAAGAAGAAAGATGGGAGTTTGAGGTTGTGCATAGACTACAGGGAGCTGAACCGAGTGACGGTGAAGAACAAGTATCCTTTGCCAAGGATAGATGACCTGTTTGATCAGTTGAGTGGTGCATCAGTCTTTTCTAAGATTGACTTGAGGTCGGGGTACCATCAGGTGAAGATTAGAGAGGTGGACATACCAAAGACACCTTTCACGTCGAGGTATGGCCATTATGAGTATGTGGTGATGTCGTTTGGGTTATCAAATGTACCGGTTGTGTTTATGGATTTGATGAACAGAATCTTCAGACAGTTTTTGGACAAGTTTGTGGTGGTGTTTATCGATGACATCTTAGTCTACTCTAAGACTAAGGAGGAGCATGAGGAGCATCTGAGGATTGTGTTGCAGACCTTGAGGGAGCATGAGTTATATGCTAAGCTGTCCAAGTGTGAGTTTTGGTTAGAGATAGTTGCTTTTCTGGGGCATGTGATCTCTAAGGAGGGAGTAGCTGTGGATCCAGCAAAGATTGAGGCAGTGACAAAGTGGGAAGCACCAAAGAATATTGTTGAGATCAGGAGTTTCTTGGGTTTAGCTGGATACTACAGACGGTTCGTGAAAGATTTCTCAAAGATAGCTAGACCTATGACAGCTTTGATAAGGAAAGAGAACAGGTTTCGTTGGGATGAGAGTTGTGAGACGGCGTTCCAAACATTAAAGGAGCGTTTGACCACAGCTCTTATCTTAGCATTGCCTGAAGGGATCGAGAACTTTGAGGTTTATACAGATGACTCAAAGAATGGGTTGGGATGTATGTTGATGCATAACGGTAAGGTGATTGCCTATGCTTCTAGGAAATTGAAGCCGTATGAGGAGAACTACCCTACTCATGATCTAGAGTTGGGTGCAGTGGTGTTTGCTCTCAAGATTTGGAGACATTACCTTTATGGGGCGACCTTTAAGGTATTTTCGGATCACAAGAGTATCAAGTACATCTTCACTCAAAAGGAGTTGAACATGAGACAGAGGAGGTGGATGGAGCTGATTGGCGATTATGACATGGATATTATCTACCATGAAGGGAAAGCCAATGTTGTTGCAGATGCTTTGAGTAGGAAGAGTGTACACTCCCTGTGTACAGCTCTATCTTTGATGAGGTTGAGAGATGAGGTGGGGAATTTTGGGATACATATGATGCAGAGACGGGATGCTGTGGGAGATTTGACAGTACAGCCTGATCTTTATGATGATATTCGAGGTAAACAGGCTTTAGATCCTAAGATGGTTGAGTGGAGAGCTGGAGTAGAGAAAGGGACAATGTCTCGATTCTCTATTCATACAGATGCTTGTTTGAGGTTCGATGGTAGGTGGTGTGTCCCTAATGATGAGGAGCTGAAAAAGACAATCATGACAGAGGCACATTGTACACCGTATTCAGTACATCCAGGTGGTGACAAGCTATACAAGGATTTGAAGAACACGTTTTGGTGGCCTGGGATGAAGAAAGAAACAGCTGAGTTTGTGGCCCGTTGTTTGACATGCCAGAGAGTTAAAGGGGAACAGCGACGACCACAAGGTAAGATTCAGTCTTTAGAGGTACCTGAGTGGAAGTGGGAATCCATTTCTATGGATTTTATCGTGGGTTTGCCAAAGAGTCAACAGGGTAACAACATGATATGGGTGATAGTGGATCGACTGACCAAGTCAGCTCACTTTGTGCCAATGAAAGATACATGGACTAAAGCACAATTAGCTATGGCTTATCGAAAGAATGTGCTAAAGTTACATGGAGTCCCTAAGGACATAGTGTCTGACAGAGATGCGAGATTTATCTCAAGGTTTTGGAAAGAGTTGCAGGAATCTTTGGGCACAACTTTGAAGATGAGTACGGCTTTTCATCCTGCGACAGACGGTCAGACTGAGAGAACAATCAAAACTCTTGAGGATATGTTACGAGCTTGTGTGATGGACTTTGGTGGTAGCTGGGAACAGAGGTTGGATCTGATAGAGTTTTCTTACAACAACAGTTATCACACTAGTATTGGCATGGCACCGTTTGAGGCTTTATATGGGAGGAGGTGCAGGAGTCCGATTTGGTGGGACGACAGTGCTGAGGCAGTGGTTCTAGGACCAGAGATGGTATATGAGATGGTTGAGCAGATTAAGATGATCAGGGAACGGATGAGAGCAGCTCAGGATAGGCAAAAGAGTTATGCAGATTTACATCGCTGGGATATAGAGTTTCAGGTTGGGGATAAGGTTATTCTGAAAGTGTCTCTTATGCGTGGGGTTATGAGATTTGGGAAGAAAGGCAAGCTGAGTTAGAAGTTCATCGGGCCTTATGAGATCTTAGAGCGAGTTGGGGAGGTTGCATATCGTCTGGCTTTACCAGCTGCGTTAGAGAGAGTGCATAATGTGTTTCATGTATCGCAGCTGCGGAAGTATGTGAGTGACCCGTCACATGTGTTAGAGGCAGAGAGCTTAGAGCTAGATGAGTCCTTATCATATCTTGAGGTACCTAAGCAGATTCTTGACCGGAAGGTTAGGAAGACTAGGAGTGGTGAGACAGTTTTGCTTAAGATCCTTTGGTCTAACCACGAGACTGAGGAAGCTACATGGGAGGCAGAGGAGGCCATGAGAGAGCGTTACCCTTTCCTTTTTTATTAGGTATGTATGGTTACGGGGACGTAACCTTGTTTCTTTTAGGGGGGTAGGAGATGATCGCAAAGAGTTTTTAAGAGTTTTTATACCCTTTTTATGTTGTGTCGGTATGGTTGTTGTCGTTGAGTCGGGTTGAGTTTGGGTTAATAACATGTTTTATGTTGAGTTTGTTTTGGTTGTTGAGTCGGGAGTGTCGTAGTGTGAGTCTTTGTTTTGTTGTGGTTTGAACTTCGGGGACGAAGTTCTTTTTAAGGAGGGAAGACTGTAATACTACGGATTTATGAGTCTCTGGGTACTTTATCGAGTAGGCCTTACTCTATCGAGTAAGGGCGTGTGGCAGTTTAAAATAGTTTCTGACCTGTTGGGTACTCGATCGAGTAACGTAGATACTCGATCGAGTAAAGGGGCACTCGATCGAGTACATTGGCTACTCGATCGAGTAGCCGGTTTACGGGGGATGATTTCTCGGATTTTGTTAATAATGCGATTAAGTATATAATAATTTCCGTCATTGTTCTTTAAACACTTTTAAAACCTAATTCATGTGAAAAGAGAAATCAAACTACGTCATTCGCTTTAATCGCATTGTTGGCAAAACCCGGAGCTTGGAAGGTCGGATTTTACCTTTCTTTATACCGTTGTGATCCTTGCGTCGAGGGTAAGACCTATATACCGTTTTTATAGTATTTCATTGAAGTTGGTTAAACCCTAATATTGGGATTTGGGGGTTTTGTTGTATTTTATGATTGGTAGTGATTATATGTTTGTATGTTAGGAGGAGAATTCATAGAGGAAGCGTTTTGATATCAGCTGTGAGATCGTCTGATTGTGTTGTGCTTTCCAGGTAGGGTTTCCCTACTCAGTATTAGTCCCATGATGTGTTGATTGGTGTTTGTGGTTGTTGAATATTATCATACTCGTATTGTGACGATTGCTGGACTTGGTTGCTGATAGTAGTTGTGATTGATTGTATCTGTCTGTGTTCTTCGGGGTGCGTCCCTGGCTGAGTGGAGTCACTTGCGGGAGTGGCTTCACGCCCATGATTCGCCTTCTGTGGAACCCGCCACAGAAGGGATGTGCACATTAATGGATTTGAGTTTATCGCTCGATGGAGATGAGCGGGGCTTAGGTGGGAACGGCAGTGCAGTCCCCATCGGCGGCGAGGAGTGACTGTTGCGATGGGCACTCAGCGGGGCTACACACTTTAGTGTGTAGTCAGGATTGTGGAGTTGGGTTTGGAGTTCGGAGGATATCTGTGATGATTGAGCTGTTTGTTTTACTGTATCGTTGGTTTATATAAATTGTGTGATTAGTACTGACCCCGTTTAATGTTTTAAAAACTGTGGTGATCCATTCGGGGAGGGTGGGCAGTTATTGAGCAGGTATGAGTCGAGTTACTGGCATAGCTGGGATGTGCCACGGTCTGATGATAGAAGTCTTCCGCTGTAGCTAGTAGTTTAATAAACATTTCAGTTAGCTGATTAGACAGTTGGTTTGAGAACATGTATTCGTATTTTGGTTTTGGTTTTGGATTGTAACCTTTCGCTAAAGTATTTTTATTTAAATGTTGTTTCGTTATTGTGTATTTGATTATCATTGCCTCGGGTAACCGAGATGGTAGCATCCTTATACCTGGGTGGTCCTGGTAAGGCACTTGGAGTATGGGGGTGTTACAATATAACCCCAGCTGAATGTTTATTGTTTCACACTAAATATTATTAATAAATAATTTGATAATATTTGCCCCGAAAATAACTCGAGCCCGAATGACTCGGCACGGCCTGAGTCGAATTCTCCAAACCAGAAATTGAGCCGATTCGAACCTGACGTGGTTGACTCATTTGCCAGCAGGTCTAATTATGAACCATCATTACACATATTTATTAAAATTTTATAATTTATATTACTTTTGAAATGATAATTAAAACTATTACTTTTAATGATTAAATTAAAAAGAAAACAACAAAATCAATTTTATATAACTTTAAAATTATTTATTAATAAAATAATTATTAAAATAACTTAATTTCTATATTAGTTTCACTATAAGTAATGAATCAATGAATATGATTAAATATTAATATTAATAATAATTTAATTTTCAAAAATATTTTTTAATTTAATAATGGTGAAGAAAAACATTATGAGACTGCTTTAAAACTTCATTTTTACCCTAATTTAACTACCCCTATATTCATATCCAAATACACCATTTTCCTTTTGTGTTTGCCAATGCACAAATTGTAACGTAAATATTTCTAATTTTACGTTATAAAAAAAATATAAGTCGTATTTTTATTGTACATACAAAAACGAATCAAATAATATTTCACATGACAATCTTCTCGCTTATAATTTGCAACTAATATTGAAGATTCTTTTGACTCGTAAATAGCGTAAAAAAAATAGACGGTGTATTTAAATTTAAATACAAATGGAAGAAGTACCATATAATTCAATTTGTATCTAACTTGACCCGTATTATGACCCGTCCGACCTTGTTGAGAGCTGTACTTGCTCTTACTAACTCGACGACTAGACATTTTCAATTGCAAAAGCAATGAAAATTAGAAAAGGAAATGGACGCATCATTTAGTGGAGTTGGGACCCACAGTCGTTTCTTGTCATTCTCAATTATTATATACTCAGATTAATTAATAACCCACCCGTCCAAGTTAGGACACGTATCCCATCACGGTGTTTTACAAATTTACCCTTGATGGTCTTCTTTTTGGTGTCAGATTCCGGGGGCAACGGTGGGGTTAGATTCCTGGGATGGGACCTACACACTTAAGGTGGACAAATTCTATACTCTGGTCCAATGACAGGTGACATGTATTACATCATCTTTATTCTTGTTATTCGTTAATCACATTAATTAATTAATTAAATTGTTTAGTACTCGTAGTCAAGTACCCACAATTGTTCATTAATTGAGTGCCTTCAATAGCAAATCAAATCATTATTAAAGTACATTTTCAAGTAGGACCCACCAGAAAAGAAATTACCAATTAAATATGCAATTACTCTTATTGTAGACGGGTATATCAGTTTAAAGTTGTAGACGGGTCAAATAATCTCATTTTCGCATGAATAGTAACCCCCACCATCCTGTCTTATTTTGTAAGTGGTTATATATTTGACCGGTTTATAACCTTAGACGGATAGTGTCAGTTTAAAATGATATTTTGTGTTAAATATGTAAAAATGCACAAATTGTAGCTTAAGACATGTCTTAAATCTTACCACGGGTCAGATACTTACCAAATCACATGATTAATTGCCTAAAAAGTATCAAAAGTTTTATTCTTATTAACTGTAGTAATATTTAAATCCGTTTCATGGATACTCCGCTTTAAACAAGATTTATTCAAAAAATAATATTCCCTCTGTCACGGTCATTTGTTGTTCCACTTTAGGGTGTCTCAGTTAATTGTTGTCATTTCTATTTTAAGAATGAACTTGATCAGCAATTTGATCATCCACACTTAATTTGGTTCATTTGTCATTTAGTAGACCGGGACGGAGGGAGTATAATATAATAAAAAAAAAAAAGTTAGGAGTGGGCTAAGTCTAACAACTCAATCATACATACATAAATTGACAACTCCCTTGAAGTAGCATATTGGAGAGACTCATTTCGGTGTGTTATACTCCAAAACACCCAAAAATATCCCCAACACTCTCCCAAAAACATATTGCCAATCATGTTGGGAAAGCGATCCCGTCTTTCGACAATCGGAAAGCTTGCGGGAGCACTCCGGTCAAGCGGGATCGTGGAGTCCGTCACGAGCCCTAGAAGTCCATTGGATTGTGGAATGCAATCTCCAAGAGGGCAAAAAAACTATGATCAACAAGGTGGTGTAGGATTGGGAATAATTGTGTCCCTTCACAATAATAGTAATAATACAAGTAAAAGTAGGGGCGAAATTATTGCAAAATATGCTTTATGTATTAAAAAAAGCAACGAATGTGAAGCAAAAGATAATGCAAAAGAAGAAGAGTTTACATATGTAACAAGTCATGGTACTGAAAAATCAATAACGACTAGAGTTTATTGTCCTGCAATCAATCAAAGTATCGGAGTTTTCGATATTTCTTCATCACCAGCAAGATTATTCGACGATTCTTATCGGTCATCGGATTATGATTTTCTAAGCTCATGTCAATTGTGTCGGAAAACTCTCCATGGCAAAGACATCTACATGTACAAGTAATAAAACTTTCCCTCCCTTTACGTTTATGTCTTTCGTATTTATTAAATTTGGTTTATTTTTTACCAATTTTCATATTCAAAAGTTTATACTTTGTAGAATAACATCCTTAAAAGCATTTAAAGGAGCAATTTTAAGATCACATAGGACTACCGACTACGGAGTATGTTTTAAGCTACTTCTATAGGAAATTATCATAAGATCGACATATACGATGAGATAGTCATTTTTTAATTCCAATTTTTTGGTATATGGGTAAATTCATTGGTAATTTTTATCCCATACTTCAATTACGGAGCACTCCGTTACTAAATATCCATATATCATAGGAGACTAAGATGTTTAAACTGCTCGTACCAATTATTTAGTTGCCTTTGATTAAAATACTTGTCATGAAATCATCTCAACAAAAAGTTTAAGCTGATGGTTAGAGGTCCAAGATCGGTTTTTATATTCAAACTATACCCTCAAATGATTTGGAACAGCGAGAGTAGTTTTAACCAAATATAATGCTTAAATAAACTTGTTATATAACGTAGAAACGATCCTTCCTCATATGTTAAGCAGCTCATTTAATACGGAGTATTACACAAAATCAACGGTAAAATTTATACAGTAGTTTATATGAATGCAGGGGAGAGAAGGCATTTTGTAGTGAAGAGTGCAGGCAAAGGCAGATAGGAATCGACGAAAGGAAAGAGAAATGCAGATCAAAAGGGTCGAGATCTAGCAACGTTTCAAGCTCCCCGTATTCGTACACTAATACAGGAGGGAAGCTCTTCTCAGCTGGAATTGTGGCTGTTTAATTAGGATATACAAGTATTTCTAATTAAGATAAAATCATGGTTAAAATATAATCATGATTTAAGATGCTAAAAATATTTACTCTGAAAATCCACCAACAAGTTTGACTATATAAATACGTACAATAAAATTTTGAAGCTCATCTGCCCAAGAGAACAAAAAACATGTTCTTGGGATTAAGAGGTTAAGAAATGAAGTTGTAATCAAACTATTATAAATTTTGATATGAATTATATAACTATGTAAGTTCTTCAATGGTTTATATGTCTCAATTATGAAATGTCAGGATCTAATGCTAGATTTCGTCGCACCCAATTACTAAAATCGTTTTGTTTAGATACTCATTACTAAAGTCCGAAATACATCAATATTAACATCGACCTTTTGCCTTGGTGCTCCAAAAAAAATTAAAAAAACCACTTGACAATTGTCAAATTGGAAAAAAAAATTAGTATGGAGATGGTCAAAGAGTTAACTTTCACCCAAGGATCTACACTGTACCAACAATGTGAAATTACAAAGGATTTGGAATTGGAATCAGCTCAAATCTAAGGCAATTCCATGAATGAGTAAAAAACAACTACTACAAATCTCTCTCTAAACCCTAGCCATTTCATTTCCTATCTCGTCTACCTCTCTCTACCGAACGACATCTCAGTCCTCCCTCATCCCGACAAGCGACACCACCACCATGCTTCAAATCCTAGTTTTTTCTGATTTCTTGCCAATTTCTCGGTAATTATTTGATTTCTTCTTCATTTGTTCCTTATTGTATCATTATCTCAGTTGTCTAACATTTATAGCAGTTTTAAATCTATGACTGGTAATTTTTTGCTCATCAAATTGATAAGAACGTTTAGGTCGTCTTTTAGTTTTCGATTTCAGTCGTTTTTGTGAAAAAGCACAAATTTTTGTGAGTATTTTAACTTAAATCACGCAATTATTGTCACTGTAAAGTATAGTAATGTACACTTTGCTTGTATTGTTTCCTAGTCGAGGTGAATAAAAGTATGGTAATGATGTAGTAGCATTTTGCGTATATCTTATTGGCAATGATATAGATGTAGCAGCATTTGGATAATGAAAATATGTTGTGGATTCTTTTAATATTTTGTTGAGTTTGGATATTGAGTTGTTTTATACGATTTTGCGTTAGAATCTCTCATATGCTGTGGATTCTTTTAAAAATACTATTTTTAAGCATTGTATTTGAATTTCTCATATTAGTTGTTAAATTTGAATTTTTATGCTTTGAAATCCAAATGTCTTCCAAACATCTTTGCAGAATTGAAATTTGTAATTGAACTCTAAGGGTACCCAAACAGTTTTATGGAATTGGAAATGGAATCAAATTTCAATAATTCAATATCTAGAATTAAATTCATGCAAGTGGTATGATTTCAAATTCCTAAACACTACCTAATCCTTACCCTTTAGAAAGAGCAAACTTGCTCCAAGTGTAGCAATGAATAGTTGCTTCCAAATCTCCACCCTTGATCTCGTACACTCAATCTCACCCTCCATTCTAACTTTACCCTATTTCTTTCCCTACCTTTCATCCTTTCATTTCATTCTGCTTTCCATCTTGCTGCTCAAAATCCCTCCTCATTCCGCCGCGCATCCCAATCGGAGCTTCATCTTCTTCAATTCTCATCCCCTGTTGTTTATCATCTCATATCTCTCACTCAAAATGGTGAATTCTCAAATACCATTTTTATCAATCTTTACATCGGTTCAATTTTATGGGTTTTTAGGGTTCCTCGTATATTAATCATAATATTCATGATTTTTACTCCTTTTTTGTGTATATCTATTTGATTATCAGGTATTGCAAAATGACATTGATCTTCAGTTCTTCATTTTTCCTCTTTCTTTATACGGAGTATAATAGTAAGTATATATCTTACTCTTTATGTAATTTATTTTTTATTCTTATTTGGGTTGTTACTGTTTTAATTTAATGTTTTGTTTATATTTTACATCAGTTCAATGCTATCGCGCGGTCCCTGATTTGAGATGATAATCTCCAATTTTAGTTGTATAACTCATCGAGCTCTCAAGCTTCCTCAAGAAAGCTTGCAAATATAATGGGAATCTGTCAAAGGTATTATCTCCTCCTCCTTTTTTGTTGGACCTTTAGTCCTTATTAATTGTTTTGATAATGACAGTAATGATTTGTATGTGGACTTAATATATAAACATATGCGTGTAATTGTGCGCTTAAGTTTTAATTTAGAAATGAACAATTACAATGACGCAAGCTTGAAGTTTGGACCAAGGAGGTACAACTTCAAATACACTTGATCGATGTTTTCAAGCGAGATCAAGATTGGAAATCAACCACGAGACTCAAGATGAGAGACTTGTGAAGAGACGATTCGTGTACTGAAGATCTACTGAAGATTAGTTAGTATAGGTCGTCATCCGGTAATGGTTTTACTTTGTTTGATTTAAAGGTTAGTGAAGTTATGACCTAATAGACATAACTTCATTGCTAGACAAAAATGATGCGTTAATTTTTGGAAAATATATTTTTAATGGTTTATAAAAATAAGAGAGTATTTATTTTAATTGGAATTAATTAATTAGAGTTTAAGTTAAATAAACTATTGGTTTGTAACACGATATTTATATCGTCATGCAACCTAGGGTTTTAACTAAATTCTATCTCGATTTGTTGCGGGCTATAGAAGCAAGAAGTGGACCGAAGGAGCCCTAGAGGCCGGCCAAACCCTAGTGGCCGAACCCTAGGGAGGCCGAAACCCTAGGGAGGCCAAACTCCTCCTTCCTTTTGCTTCTTACTTGTTCATCAAGTTGTTAGGATTCATTCTTCCAGAATATTCCTATGCCCTAATTCCAGAACATTCCAAACCCTAATTCACTCTACTATAAATACTCTCATTCATTCAACATTAATGGTGGACACACACATCTACATATTTCAAGAGAGAAAAATATTTTAAGCAAAAATCATTTGAGCTTTAATTCTTATTTTCATATTTGCTTATACAAAAATCACGCATCAAATTTGTCAATCACTCGAAGAAAAATCGTTATAGGATACTAAATACACAAGGATAGTATACTCACTCGCATAACGTGAGATTAGTATTTGTCGTTGTATTTTTCTTATTAACGTAAGAGCAACCTAGAGTATTTAGCGATACTCAATCTGAGTTATAATCATATAGTTGATTATACGAGTGGATTGGTAATTTTTGTAATCCGGAGAAAGGTACTAAAAATTATTAATCGAGAATAGTGGACGTAGGTTTCGACTTGTGAAACTGAACCACTTCAAAATCCTGTGTGTCTCTCTTTCTCTCTCTCTCTTTATTATTGTTATTTCGATTTTGCACTTATTGTTAATAATTTAATTAGTTGATTTTAATCAATAAAATCAAGTAATTAATTTATATCATATATTTCAAAAAACGGTCATCGTTTTAATACTCAATTCACCCCCCCCCCCTTTCGTATTCGATCAATAGACTCCACAATTGGTATCAGAGCCTCGTGCTCTTGATAGCCTAACAGCTAGAGTTGATCGTTTTTTTGTAGTCTATTTATCGTTTTTTCCGCTGCATTTATTTTTTATCAAATGGATTCCAAACACCTAAAGTGTCCTATATTCAATGGGAAGAACTATGGTTTATGGAAAAATATGATGACCCACTTCATTAAGGGAAACGACTGGGAGTGTTGGTTGATTATCAAGAATGGTCCTAATAAGATCTTACTTGCAACCAAAAGAATGGCACTACCGTCGAAAAGAAAGAAGAAGACTATATTGAGGCGGATTATAAAAAGGCCGAGAAGAATTCAAAAGCAATAAGCTTATTGCAAAACGGTATGATTGCCACCAATTCGATCGTTTCTCAACCAAATTCATCTCGCCAAGGAAATATGGGATGGTCTAGAGTTAGCCTATGAGGGAACCACTATTGTCAAAAAGCAACGTATGGCATTACTAATGCGAAAATACGAGCTGTTTGCCATGGAGCAAAATGAGTCAGTTGATAGCATGTCCTCTCGCTTTTCTAGCATCATCAATGAGCTAAAAAATTTAGGAAGAACTTTTGACTCCGAGGAAATTGCTAGAAAAATACTCAGAAGTATGTCTCGCAGATGGAGACATAAAGTATCTGTCATAGAAGAATGTAAGGACCTAACTTCATTATCCTATCGGGAGCTACTCGGAACCTTAATGGCTCACGAGATTACTCGAATCGGGATGAGGAGGAAGTTGGCACAAGCAAAAAGATGGCCTTACAAGCCGAGCTCTAGCAAAGTTGATGATTCTTCAGATATTGAAGATGAAACTGTATTGTTTGTTAAACGTCTTAGGAAAAAGCCTTTCTTTCAAAATCAAAATAAGACAAATAACAAATCAAAGCAAACCCCTAAGAAATCGTTTGAGTCAAAAGGGTCTTTCTCTAATCGTGGATGCTTCAAGTGTGGTGATGATAATCACATGATCAAAGATTGCCCTACATGGAAGAAAATTAAAGACAAAAACCAACGTGACAAAACAAAGAGAGAATTCAAGCAAGTTATGATGGCATATTGTTGGGGAGACTTGGACTCTGAAGATGGCGAATCCGAAGATGAAGAAGAAACTGCCAACGTCTGTCTAAGTAGCGTCAGCCTTGACCTATTCTCCGAAAGCGACAATGAAAGCAATGCTTCAAATGCTGAGAAGTGTCTTGTTGGAAATTCGGATTCAGATTCAGAGGATGAAGAGGTAAATTATCTTGAACTTAAAAAGCGTGTTAAGAAACTTTCTAAGGATAATTTAATTAAGTGTTGTGAACATTCCCTTGATCATTGTCATGAACAAAGTCTAGAGTTAAGAGACCTTAAGGAACAGATTTTAGATATTGGCTTTGAGGAAAACCAACTTCAAAAGCCAACGCCAAAAAGCTCAAATGTAAAGTTATGGCTACTCCAGCTACAACTTCAGACATGACGAATGCTGAGAAGAACGCTCTTGAATTAAAAGTTAAGGCTAGTGATGCCATAACTTCAGAGCTTAAACTTAACATTAAGAATCTTCAAGCTAAAGTTACGGCTAGTGATGCCATAACTTCAGAGCTTAAACTCAACATTAAGCATCTTCAAGCTAAAGTTACAGCTAGTGATGCTATAACTTCTGAGTTGAAGAAAGTCAATGAGATTTTAAAAGATGAGCTTAATGGCAAAGATAGTGTGGTTTCCGAACACAAGAGAGAAATTGTATTTCTCTCTAAGCAATTGGATGAAACTAGCAAAAGTGTGTCTCAACTCAAGGTACAACATGAAAAGGAGAAACGTATCTTGAATGAACGTTTTGATAAATTTCGTGAAGACTTTGAGAAAGGTAGCTCTTCCAAGGATTCAAATGTAGATCATTCAAAATGTGAAAAAGAAATTGAGTCCTTGAAAGAATTACTTTTACATGCTCGAAAAGTTCATGATAAGTGGGAAGGAAGCACAAAGGTTCTAAACTTCCTTACTGAACAATCTGACAATAACATGAAGATGGGACTTGGTCATGAATGCTATAGCCGTAGAGACCATGATAAATGCAAATCCAATCCTTCCAAAATGATTTCAAAAAGAAAATACGTTAATCTTCCAGAATATTTGATTTGCAATTACTGTGGCTCTACTGGACATATACAAGTCAATTGTGTCAAACTCGCTTGGGATAAGAAAAAGAATATTGAAACTGTTAAGACTTGTGATTTCATAGTGGAAGATGATGTCTCTACCTATAGATGAACCTAACGACAATGAAGAACGCAATAATGAGTTTAGATGGACTTAAGATATGGCTTTTGATTACTCATCTGTTCCTTCAAAATCAAACAAAATAAATGAGAATCGAAAGCATACATTCAAGCCTAAAGTTCATAACTCTAAACCTAGAGCGTCTCATGAAGGTACTAGACCTGAAGCTACTTTCGATAGAACAAAACCTAGAGTACCTTATGTTCCGATTGTTAGACAAAGATCCAGACAACCCAATGTTAAAGCCAAAAGAATAATAAGACAAGTGTGGGTTAGAAAGGATCAAATATATAGAATTACTAACCATAAAGGACCCAACTTAGCTTGGGTACCTAAAAGTTGTATTTGATTCATTTGCAGGTAGAAGTGAAAGAAAATAATCTATGGTATCTCGACAGTGGATGCTCAAGACACATGACAGGAGACAGAAATCTTTTTCTTTCACTAGAGCCCTTCTTTGGTGGCAAAGTTACCTTTGGAAATAATAAGAAGGGTACAATTATTGGAGTAGGAAAAATTGGAATTTCAACCTCTCATTCAATCGATAAAGTATATCTGGTAAGTGGTCTTAAACATAATTTACTTAGTATTTCTCAATTATGTGACAAAGGAAATAGAGTTGTTTTTCATGCCGATGTTTGTCGTATCATAATTGAAGGTACTAGTAATGTTTTACTTGAGGGTCACCGTATGAGGAATGTGTATATGATTAACTTAAATGTTGTCAATACAAATTCCTTTGCGTGTATGAAAGTAACCTCAGATGAGTCTTGCTTGTGGCACAAGAGGTTTGCACACATTAGTCCAACTGTTTTAAAGAAACTAAAGTCCATGGATTTAGTTGAAGGCTTGCCCTCAATTAAATTCGAGCAAGAGACAATGTGTGACTTATGTGCCCGCTGCAAACATGTTAGATCCTCTTTTAAACCTAAGAGAATAGTTAGCACTAAACGACCACTTGAGATGGTACACATGGATTTATGTAGACCTATGAGAGTTAGAAGCCGTGGTGGATCAAAGTATGTATTTGTTCTAGTCGATGATTACTCAAGGTATGTCTGGCCAATCTTTCTTTCCTCTAAAAATGAAACTTTCGATGAATTTGTGGTATTAATGAAGCTTGCCCAAAATAGATATGATAATAAGCTTATTTCGATTCGGACGGATCACGACACGAAATTTGATAATCAATTATTTATAGAATATTGTAGGGAAAATGGTGTGGGGCATAACTTCTCCGCACCACGTACCCCACAACAAAATGGTGTCGTGGAACGTATGAATCGAACCCTAGAGGATATGGCTCGTACTATGCTTTTGTGTAGTGGCCTTCCTAGAAGCTTTTGGGCGGAAAGGTGTTTAGTACCGCATGCTATGTGCATAATAGAGCTATGATCCGACCTATTTTGAAAAAGACTCCCTATGAACTTTTAAGAGGGAGAAAACCCAATATATCACATCTCCGTTGCTTCGGGAGCAAATGTTTTGTTCATAATAATGGAAAAGAAAATTTAGGAAAATTTGACCCCAAGTGATGAAGTCTGTTTTTCCGGGATATTCGGATCATAGTAAAGCTTACAAAGTGTTCAATAAAAGAACCTTGCGCATAGAAGAAAGTGTTCATGTTCGCTTTGACGAAGATAATGTGTTTGATAAAGTCAACAGAAGAAGAGGATCCAGATGAGCCCGATTTCTTTCTAGCAAGAAATGAGCCCTTAAATGAAGATGAAGATATTCAAGGTATCAATGATGAACTAGAAAATTCTGCAAACAATCCTAAGAGAAGTGATGAGTCCATAGTTAATGATACTATCGACCCTTCCTTAGATAAAGAAAGAGATCTTGAAGTTATACCTAATGATGTTGTAACTTCCGATCCAAATCATGATATTTCTAATGAAGTAAGTGATGCTTCTGAAGAAAATCCCGAGTCCAACTCAGGGGGAACAAATCATGATTCTTCGTCTGCAGATGATGCTAGTCCATCAAATGATAATGAGCCTAGAGTTCTCAAAAATTGGAAACATCAAAGCTCCCACCCTTTGGACAAAATCCTAGGGGATCTAGAGCAAGGCATTAAAACTAGAAGGTCCTTGAATAATTTCTGCTCGTTCTTTTCGTTTCTATCAACTATTGAACCTACCAATATTAAAGAAGCTCTTTCTGAACCTGATTGGATAACCGCTATGCAAGATGAGCTTCAACAATTCGAACGCAATAAGGTATGGCACTTAGTGCCACGACCTAGTGATCGAACTGTTATTGGTACTAGATGGGTGTTTAGAAACAAATTGGACGATACAGGACTTATTACAAGAAACAAGGCACGACTAGTTGTCCAAGGCTACAATCAACAGGAAGGAATCGATTATGACGAGACCTTTCCACCTGTAGCGAGACTTGAGGCTATACGTCTCATTATTGCCTTTCTTTGCTCATAAAGGAATGAAACTGTTCCAAATGGACGTTAAGACAAAGATTTCTTAATGGTTATTTGGAGGAAGAAGTCTATGTAGAACAACCTCCCGGATTTTTAGAAAGCAAGTTTCAAAACCACGTCTATAAATTAGACAAAGCTTTATATGGTTTGAAACAAGCTCCAAGGGCATGGTATGACAGATTATCCAAGTTTTTGTTACAAAATAATTTTACAAGAGGATCTGTCGATAAAACCCTGTTCCTAAAATCCGAGGGTTCTAATTTACTTGTTGTACAAATTTATGTAGACGATATTATATTCGGTTCTACAAATGAAAAATTGTGCAAGTATTTTTCTGATCTAATGACTTCTGAGTTTGAAATGAGCATGATGGGAGAACTGAAGTACTTTTTAGGCTTACAAATTCAACAAACAAAGGATGGTATAAAGATACACCAACAGAAATATATCAAGGAACTAATCCGAAAGTTCGGTATGGAAAATGCAAAATCATACGATACACCTATGGTACCTGAAAAGAAGATGACTATAGATGAACATGGTAAGTGTGTCAATGAGACTACATATCGAGGTATGATTGGTTCACTTTTATATTTAACTGCAAGTCGTCCTGATATAATGTTTAGCGTATGTGTCTGTGCGCGATTTCAATCGTGCCCTAAAGAATCACATATAATTGCAGTTAAACGTATCTTGAGATATTTAATTGATACATCTAATTTATACTTATGGTATCCACTTGAGTGTAATTTCGATCTAGTAGGATATTCAGATGCAGATTATGCAGGATGTTCTTTAGATAGGAAAAGCACTTCTGGGTATGCAACGTTTGTTGGACCTTGTATTATCACATGGGGATCAAAGAAACAAAATTCAGTTGCAATGTCTCTTCTTTGAAGCCGTTTAGTATGTATCTCAGGATCGGTATGTTCTCAATTACTTTGGTTAAAGCAACAACTATGTGATTATGGTATAAATGTAGGTCGTATGCCTATTATGTGTGACAATACGAGTGCTATAGTAATTTCTAAGAACCCTGCCCAGCACTCGAGGACCAAACATATAGATATTCAACACCATTTCCTACGAGATCATGTAGAGAAAGGCAAGATTTCACTTGAATTTTGTAGTACGGAAAGGCAATGGGCTGATATCTTGACTAAGGCATTAGCTAGAAAACGCTTTGAGTTATTGAGACTTGAGATTGGTTTAATTAGTGATAATTAAATCCGTCATAATTATGTCCGGGAACCCGAATGACCACCTAGGAAGATAAGATTGTACGATTGTGTCCGTATATTTTTGTTGCAAGTTTAATTATGATAAATAATATTTATTTTACGTGTTATATCTTGCTTATGTGTATGGTAGTATTTTATATTCTGCATAATCACATTTCCTTACAAAAATCGACAAAATCTACAATAAACTGCCTAATATAATAAAGGTATTTCTATCTTATTATATTCCTACACAAATCCTGCCTAAACTCCAATACAAAAGATTCCTTCCTAATCTTATATCAAATAGGAGATAATGCCAAAAACAAAAAAAAAGAGGAAGTGCGAAAAAAAAAAAAAAAAAAGCACGAAAAAAAAAGGGAAAGATGCCGAAAAAAAAAAGGGAAAGGCATTAAAGAAATAAGGAAATTGGTATTATTCTCTATCTTTTAAGGAATCCTATTCTTACCTAAACTCAAATTCCTTATGCTATATATACCCCTTAAATCTCACCATAATTCTCATCAATTATAATCCTCTAAACCCTAATTACCTTCTACTACTATCTTCAATAATGACTAATCAACCTACAACCCGTTTTCAATCAAAGAAACATGTTGTTATTAGAAAGAAGGTAAGCCAATCACCGCCTCGAACTCGCTCCACCTCACCGGCCGAACTCCCTCGCTCCCCACGGTCCTTCATCGACCAACCCGCCAACCTCACCAAGCGACGAAAATTGTTTAAGGGTAAGGGAAAGATGGTTTCGGAAATTGAGGTAAGTTCAAAGACTGAAAACTATAAACTTCAAGATGGTTCTTCACGAGTTCTTTACGCACAGCATATGGATGATTACACCAACAATGGACTGAATAATCTTAGATTAACTCAAGTAGAAAGAAGAGATGTCAATCAAGTTGCTCAATATCGCATTCACGCAGGACGAGTATATTCGATTGATTGGTTAAAGAAATACAAAGCACTTGGGTTTTTCAGAAATTTTCTCAAGGATCAAGGATGGGAAAATATTGTTGCTGTAAGTGGTCCTATCTTTCCTATTGAGGTATATCAATTTTATGCTTCTGTTCATCTTAAGGAAGGAAATTTGTTTGCTGTGGTCAATGAGACTTCCATAAAAGTCTCACTCGGTGATTTTTGCGACTTGGCTCATGTTCCTAACGAGGGAACTGAGATCAATCCAAGCGTAGAATGGGGAGGTGTGTCACCAGAAAAAAGGTTGTTAGTGAAACGGTATTTCAAACAAGATGCAACTTCGTCTGAGACTATCTTAACTGCGAAGTTGTCGCCAAAATTGAGGTTCTTTTTGAACTTTCTTTGGAATACCATTGTTCCTCGAAAAGAAGGTAGAGATAAATTCGGGGCACATGAGATGATTATTATGAAGGCTTGGCTTGAAGGAGAAAAGGTTAGTCTACCCTTGCTTGTGTTTCATAAAATTATACAAGCTAGTGTAACGGCTAAGATGGAGGACTTCGCTTCTACTTTAAGTTTGCCTCATGGGAATTGGATATCTCGAATTTTGGAGAAGAAAGGAGTTATTGGGAAGAATAGTTATGGAGTTATCACTAATGACGAGATGAGCGATCTTTATCTATCTTATATGACGCTCGTTATTAATGGCAACGAATTAGGTTTTGAGACAAAAGGAGATAAAGGAGAAAAAGAAGGAAAAAGCAATGTGAGTTTTGATATGTTGGATTCTAAGATGGATTCAAACTTTACTTCTATTTTTGGACGGATTAATGAACAAGACAAGAAATTGGAAGAATTGTTTGACCTAATTAAAAAGGAAAGGAGAGTTGATACTAGTGGACCGAGTGAAATCAGCCCGGCTCGCCTAAATACCGTGTTGTCACGGTTTGATACACGGCTCGAAAGTGTTTTTAAGGCCGCCGTGCGAATTCATTCCGAGTCTACTCAAATAAAGGAAGGTATGGCTAGTTTGGTTAAGTTTGGTGATGATCTTTTGCAATCTGGGAAGGAGATGAGGTATGAGATGCAAACTATATATGAAGCAGTTAAAGCAACGACTTTGAGGATTGGTAACTTTGATACTCGATTGACTGCCCAAGCTGCACTCCTAGACCATTGTCATGCGCGACTCGAGGACTTGGAATACCGAACCCGTCCTAGGTCCAACCCGCCAAGCCCACGTTACCCTTGACCATCTTGCCCTAATCCATTCAACCTAGCCTTATCTTTTTAATTCCTTCGCTCACAATAAAAATTCATTCTTATGGATATTAGCTTTTTCAATTCCGCATTATTCCTTTTGTGATTGCAAGTTTATGATATTATTATGCTAATTAAGAACTAGATTGCGTTTAATATAATATGTTTTTCATGATTATTTCTTGTCTCATAATATATTATTCTGGTCGTTTTATATCTGTTCTTATCTTTTCAATGATGCAAAGAGGGGGAATTGTTTTTATGATTTGCGACCGTCTCAAAGATTAATTCTCTCATGGCGTTCTATAGTTATAACTTTGAAGAGATCATTAGTTTCTGCGCTCAACTGTTCTATAAATTGGGAAGTATTATGTTGAGGGGGAACTAGACTTAGACACAAATCATAGGAGACTTGTCATCATCAAAAAGGGGGAATTTGTTGGACCTTTAGTCCTTATTAATTGTTTTGATAATGACAGTAATGATTTGTATGTGGACTTAATATATAAACATATGCGTGTAATTGTGCGCTTAAGTTTTAATTTAGAAATGAACAATTACAATGACGCAAGCTTGAAGTTTGGACCAAGGAGGTACAACTTCAAATACACTTGATCGATGTTTTCAAGCGAGATCAAGATTGGAAATCAACCACGAGACTCAAGATGAGAGACTTGTGAAGAGACAATTCGTGTACTGAAGATCTACTGAAGATTAGTTAGTATAGGTCGTCATCCGGTAATGGTTTTACTTTGTTTGATTTAAAGGTTAGTGAAGTTATGACCTAATAGACATAACTTCATTGCTAGACAAAAATGATGCGTTAATTTTTGGAAAATATATTTTTAATGGTTTATAAAAATAAGAGAGTATTTATTTTAATTGGAATTAATTAATTAGAGTTTAAGTTAAATAAACTATTGGTTTGTAACACGATATTTATATCGTCATGCAACCTAGGGTTTTAACTAAATTCTATCTCGATTTGTTGCGGGCTATAGAAGCAAGAAGTGGACCGAAGGAGCCCTAGAGGCCGGCCAAACCCTAGTGGCCGAACCCTAGGGAGGCCGAAACCCTAGGGAGGCCAAACTCCTCCTTCCTTTTGCTTCTTACTTGTTCATCAAGTTGTTAGGATTCATTCTTCCAGAATATTCCTATGCCCTAATTCCAGAACATTCCAAACCCTAATTCACTCTACTATAAATACTCTCATTCATTCAACATTAATGGTGGACACACACATCTACATATTTCAAGAGAGAAAAATATTTTAAGCAAAAATCATTTGAGATTTAATTCTTATTTTCATATTTGCTTATACAAAAATCACGCATCAAATTTGTCAATCACTCGAAGAAAAATCGTTATAGGATACTAAATACACAAGGATAGTATACTCACTCGCATAACGTGAGATTAGTATTTGTCGTTTTATTTTTCTTATTAACGTAAGAGCAACCTAGAGTATTTAGCGATACTCAATCTGAGTTATAATCATATAGTTGATTATACGAGTGGATTGGTAATTTTTGTAATCCGGAGAAAGGTACTAAAAATTATTAATCGAGAATAGTGGACGTAGGTTTCGACTTGTGAAACTGAACCACTTCAAAATCCTGTGTGTCTCTCTTTCTCTCTCTCTCTCTTTATTATTGTTATTTTGATTTTGCACTTATTGTTAATAATTTAATTAGTTGATTTTAATCAATAAAATCAAGTAATTAATTTATATCATATATTTCGAAAAAGCGGTCATCGTTTTTAATACTCAATTCACCCCCCCCCCTCTTTCGTATTCGATCAATAGACTCCACATTTTTAAAAGCAAATGTTGTTTATACTGATTATTTTCAGTTTGATTTCGTTTTTTATTCATTTTGTTGTTATGTTTGGGAAATCAATTGTTTCTAATGCTAATTATATGAAATTCGTTTTCGTCTTAATGTGCCGACTTCGTTATTTTTGTTTTTAGCTTTGCAAACATGCTCAGACAACCGTATGTAATTTTACTGGGATTTCATTTATTTATCGTTATTGGTTGTTCCATACATTAGGTCCGACAGGTTCTGCAGACAAGCGGAATCTATTTCTTGATCTAATTCTCCTTATTTTACATCAAGAGTTGATGTGATGGCGATGACTATTTTCTGCTTTTCTAGGAGACAACAATGTTGGTGCTGATGATGAGGATGACGACGGAGACGGTTATATTTTCATTGATTGTGTTTAATTAAGAGTTTTCTTCCGAACCTCTCAGTTGTTAAAGGAAGCGAGAGGGAAGGGGAATGGAGATGTGATGGTCTCCTTCCAAATCTTTCATGAATTATAATTATTGTTTGACTGGTATGAGGGAAAATAAACCCCTCTTTCTGCCTTCCCTCTATGTTCTTCAACCCAACTTAGTAGCCCATACAATGAAATATTCCCTCCCTTTCCATCCAAATACCTCGATCAAAACAACAAATTAGCAAACAGGTCCGGAAGACGATAACTAGCTCATATTGCTACATACATAAAATGAACCTAAAAGCTATGTGTGACTCATGTCTGGTGCATCCAGATCCGGTAATTAATTTCAAATTTTAGCCAAGCTCGTAGCGGTGCTCAAGACTCAAGTGGAAGTATAATTTATAAGCTTAAATTCTCATTATTTGAGACTTCACATGTAAACTTTATTAGTCGAGTCAAGGGGTAGTGATTGTATTTGGCCACTATTTCTTAAATGTAACCTTTGGTCAAAGGGGTCAATAAAGGTGATTGGAGTGTCATGTCTCGGCAATTAATAAAAAAAAATAGTTAAGTGACTCGAGTCGGAATGGCATGTAACTGTTCAAGCAAAATTGCTCAAAACCAATGCAGAAACATTTAGCAAGGTTCTCTAATCTTGTTAATTTTAAACAAAACTTCCTAATATTTTCTTTCAGATTAATGGGTTGTGTTCGACTCAACATCAAACATGTCCAGGCACCTCATCATGGTGGCGAACTTTATGGTGCTTAATGTTGCCAATTTAAGCGTAGTCATTAAGGTCCTTTTATTCTTTTCGTTGATTGTGTAAATTTATTTACGCATGTTTGTTGACTTGCGGTACCTCCAAGCTATACATTTACTTGCTTGTAGTGCATTCAGGCGGTTGGTTGATTGTCTTAAATTGTTTACATATATTTTCCTTTCTTATTGATGTTTGATATTTTGATCTTAACTTTCCCGGTTTGAATTTAGGGGTACACTTTCGGCGCAGTTGGAGGGGAGCGATAATCTGATCTTAGCACTGCTTTGGGGTTGACGATTGAATCGGCAGTGGCAAACCACAAGTGCTGATTTATTTTGCCGGATGTTAAATGGTTTATTTGGTGGGTATTTATTGTGTGTAATTTATAAAGTCATCTTACTTCTCTTTCCCTAGCTGTATCTTATGTATATGCGGTCCCGGAGCGGAGTGTCTTTGGCGAGGGCCCTGGGGACGAGAGTTATGCGGTGCATTCTCTAGCACCGTGTTTTCCTCTGGGCGACTCTTTAAAGGCTATCCAGCGGCTCCTCGACACTTATTTTTTGCACTTCTTTTATTCCCTTGCAGATTGCTAGAATGTCTCCTGGCCAGCTTATGACGTGTCGAGGCACCTCCTGAGTTTTAATTTTGTTCTCCTGAACACTGCAGATTTCAGCGCGGACATACAGGTTTTTCCTGATTCTCCTTGCTTGTCTTAGCCTGTTTACTTATGTTTTCTTTCTTGTAGTATTTTAGACCTGAACTTTTACTTGTGGTTTCTTAAAGTTGTTGATTGACTGTTTATTAGTTTACGTGTGCTTTCCCTTCTTCTTGTTGATTACTACGTTGATCTGGACTCTCTAGGTTTGAGTTTAGAGGTGTGAAGCATTGCTGATTCAGCGCGGCTATATGCGGAGATGATTTGAATTCTGCACCGCTTCATGGTTAACAAGCGCATTGCCAGGGCTGGACAACAGGTATTGGTTTCATTGGCATGATTCCTACCGGTTTAATCAGTACGGGTTGATTGAGTTTGTTATTTCCCCTGGCTTTTTTCCTTAATTCCCCGAAACAGCCTCATGTGCCTACGTTTTCACGGGACATTGGGGTGCCGTGGGTGAAGGCCCTGGGGGTGGAATTTATGTGCTGCATTCCTCAACATCCTTCTCTCCCGGCCTACCACTAGCTAGACGGGCATCTGTAAACTCCTCTTCACTTATTTTATCTGCCTTTTTAGTTTTCCTTCCAGCCTAACGGGCTGTGTTCATGCCAACTTCTTACATGTCCAGACACCTCCTGGGTCTGCAATTTATAGTGCTGAACGTGGCAACTTTAATTGCAGCCATCAAGGATTTACTTTCTTCGCGTTTATCGGGTAGATTTGTTTACGTCCGTTACCTTGTAGAAACTTCAATTTGAACGTTTGCTTCCTTGTAATATGTTCAGGCTGCTGGTTGATTGTCTTAGTATGTTTACGTAAGTTTTCTCTGCTTCTTGTTGGTTGATATTTTGACCTGGGATCTCACAGCCTAGATTTAGAGGTGCTAAGCATTGCAGTTTCTACGCAGATGAAGGGGGGTTTGATTTGATCTTGGCGCCGCTTTGAGATTAGAGGTTGCATAGGCGACGCCAAGGTACAAGATCTGAACTTTGTGGCTTGATTCTTTCTGGTTTATTTGGTGCGAAATGACTGGGTTCATAATCACTAAGGTTGTTTTCCTTCTTTTATTCCAATTTAGTTTTTAGTCATTTCATCTCATTCATTTTTTTAAGTTTAGTTAAAATACTCCTCGCAAAGAATAAAAGAGGTGAACAAATGATTGAGGCGGAGTACTAGATTTTTAGTTATTGTATGTTACGAAATTCTAAATAACAGCATTTGATAAGTGTGTACCGGTGGGCCGGTGGCCTGAGATAGCTGCAATTGGCGAGAGCTTTTCAATTATCCATGGTTTACACCCCAAAAGGAAGCTATAAAGGTAGTAGTGATGCTGGTTATGGTGATAGGGACAATGAGATGTGTATTATCTATGGTTTTAATTATTGGGAAGAGCTTTACAATTGGACTCCTGATCTTCACGGCTACAAACTGGAGATAATAGTGAACATGAAATAATTCGCTGTTTAGTCATGAGTGTTGACCATTTGCGATATAGGTACTGGTGTTTTTTCGAGTGTCGATAACTAGTATAGAATCTCGCTTTGAACCTAAATGTGTATATATTTAGCTGATTCTGTAGAAATTTAGAAGAAAATTATTGTATTTCTTTTCTTGAAAAAAGTATTTACGAAAATATTGGTGCTAGACTTTAAGCTTATGGCGAAATATAGATAAATGTTTTGTGATATTTTACTAAATTTATTTTACCGTTAGTATCTTTTCTCGAGTAACTTCTATGGAGTCTTTGTGGGAAATAATCTGTATACATCCCTTTATATTGCAGGATTATAACGAATTTAACAGTGATGATCAATAGTCATAAACAAAATACATAAACAAAGTATAAAGGATTCAGAAATAACCTTCGGTCCTAGCAAATATGGCCTAAGAACAATACCAAAGTAGGTATTCGCCTATCAGTTGCATCCAAGACGATATGAGATATGCCCTATTGATTGTGCTAGAATCGATCTAAAATTTTCTGTAAAATTTAGTTGTTTTTGTGTTTTTCTGATGAGAGAGGAGGCTAGGTCAAGAAAAGGAATTAGGGCAAAATAATTCTCTCCCTTTCTTTCTTATACTGACCGAAATATGGAGTCAATTAGGAAAGAATAAATCTTTCCTAATTTCGGCCAAACTGACCGAAATAAGGAGTTATCCTCCTTATGTTTTGGTCTTTCCAAAAATATATAAAATGTGTTGAATTGTCATCTAGTGAGGATCGAACCCATGACCTCTTGGTTTGTGTAACCTCACTATTACCACTATGACACATTCATCTTGTTGATATTAAATATAACTGATTATATTTAATTACGAATTAACAGATTAATTCGTCCAAGCTAACATTACATATATTTAATTAAATATAACTTATTATATTTAATTTACGAATTGACAGTTAATTCGTCTCAACTAATATTATTTAATTTTTATTAAATAATTATCTCATCAACACATTGACTAACTTTTTAGTCATTTTGGGCTTCAATATGATTATATTTCTATAACCACATTTCTCAAACACATCCTATAGGTGTGACCTTTAGGGACCAGTTGATCACCGCCATATGTATGATAATAACGTCAAACTTTCTAGCAAGCCAACCGTTATTAGGTAAACGTTAATCAACTGATTAAATATACGAAGTATACCCTTGTGAACCTTTAAGAGATTTACAAATGTTATCACACTAATTTGTGGAGGACACAAGCTCCAACAAACTCCCACTTGTCCTCACAAGTGTATGTGCGATAACCGATTCTCATATCCTAAAATTTCTCCCACTCAATGTAAAACAATTTGCAAATCCGTATTCACAAAGGTCGTATTTTACAAGCGATCAATATCAAGAGTGGTTTCCCCGACTAGAGAGTAACTTAACTGATAAACGAATCAACATTCGAGCACGGCCATGCATTTCAGTTACAACTCCTTGAGTGGCCCTGAGAAATAACTATACCTGATAAGGGTTGGATATTTTCCTCAACTCGAACCCTGCAGATGTAAGCACAGTATGAAATGACCCGAAAAAAATCTACTTAGCCTCCAGATTCACGGCATCGTGAGAAAGAAACCAAAGTCACCCAAAAACTGCCTTAATCTCAAGAGACAGTCGATAGTCAAAAGAATCGACTTTAGGAACGCAATGGATGTCCTATCCACGACCTGGCACCGAATGTTATTAAACATTTAGGACTCCATTACGTTGTCACAAAAAGTTGTCCTACGAGGTATCATTATAATCTCGCATCTGTGATCGATCAGTCAACCGTTTGACTTATGTCTCGTTGAACCCACCATCAATCGACTGCACAATATATAGCCGGAGTTATCAGCTCACATTGGCGATTACGGACCAAAACAAATATAATGTAATTCAGTTCACTTTGTGGCGTTCAATGTTGTCAGTACAATCCACATGAAAAACAAAATATTATAAATAAAACGATGAAGTTATAAATAGTATATGAAAAAGATAATGTATCAAATCCATAATCAAGTACTACAACTCAGGAACACGTTTAATTCCCATGGAAATGACGTGCCCTACATGCTTATCATAATTCAACGATTCAGTAGTAGAATCTGCTACAACACACTAAGAGTGAAGACAAACCGGACTGAGATCCGTTTGGAAGCTAGATCTGCGTAACTGGTTGCGCATAGCTTAGTATCTCCTCCATAAGTCAATACCCAATCCTTAGTCCTCCGTAGGTACATGGATTCTTTTGGTACCGACTCGTCATACTCAATGCATATGCCACGTCTGGACGTGTGCATATCATGGCATACATGATTGATCCTATAGCTGATGCATAAGGAACACGACTCATGCGCTGAACCCCTTCAGGCGTCGTGGGTGACTGAGACTTGCTCAACTTCATCCCAGACGTCATTGGAAGGTTCCCCTTCTTGGAGTTGGTCATGCTGGACTTATCAAGAATCTTATCCAAATAAGACTCCTGACTAAGTGATAACGTTTGTCGTGATCTATCTTGGTAGATACGGATTCCCAAAATGCGTTGTGCCTCACCCAGATCTTTCATCTGGAAATGGTTCTTCAACCATCCTTTAACCGAAGATAGGAGAGGAATGTCATTCCCAATCAAGAGTATGTCATCGACATACAATATCAAGAATACAATCTTGCTCCCACTCGACTTGATATATAAGCATGGTTCCTCGACCGATCGAGTGAAACCATACTCTTTTATCACTTGGTCGAAACGATGATTCCAACTCCGAGAAGCTTGCTTAAGTCCATAAATGGAACGCTTAAGCTTGCATACTTTCTTAGGATGTTCAGGATCTATGAAACCTTCGGGTTGCACCATGTACAACTCTTCCTCCAAATAACCGTTTAAGAAGGCGGTTTTCACATCCATCTGCCAAATTTCATAATCATGAAATGCGGCAATCGCTAAGATTATCCAAATGGAACGTAGCATGACTACAGGTGCAAAAATCTCATCATAATGCAATCCGTGCACTTGAGTGAAACCTTTTGCCACAAGTCGTGCCTTATAGGTATCTGGTTGCGCGTCTACAGAACGCTTTATTTTGTAAAGCCATTTGCACTGTAGAGGTTTTACCTTATTAGGTAAATCAACTAGATCCCATACGTTATTCTCATACATGGAGTCCTTCTCAGATTGCATGGCTTCAAGCCATAGCTTTGAGTCGGAACAGGCCATAAGTCCTTTATAGGTTGCGGGTTCATTACTTTCTGGAAGTAAAACGTCATTCTCCTCGACCATACCAATGTATTTGTCCGGAGGATGAGAGTCTCTACCCGACCTCCTAGGTTCCTCAGGAATATTAACCGTATCATCAGTTGGAGAAACAACTTCCTCCATCCGTTCCTCGGTTTGTTGGTTCTGGAATCTCCGACAGCTCGAAGGTTCTATTACTCGTCTTGTCCTCGAGAAATTCTTTCTCTAAGAACGTCGCACTAGCCGCAACAAAAACTCGATGTTCGGCAGGCGAATAGAAGTAATGACCAAATGTTTCTTTTGGATAACCTATAAAGTATGTCTTGACCGATCGCGGGCCGAGCTTATCCTCGTGTCACCACTTGCCATTAGCCTCGCAGCCCCAAACCCGAATAAAGGACAAGTTAGGTACCGTTCCCTTCCACATTTCATATGGAGTCTTGTCGACAGCTTTAGACGGACTTCGATTAAGTATAAGAGCAGCTGACAAAAGAGCATAACCCCATAATGAATCAAGCACTACGGTGTGACTCATCATGGATCGAACCATATCAAGTAAGGTTCGATTTCTCCGTTCGGACACACCATTCAATTGAGGTGTTCTAGGTGGAGTTAACTGCAAAATGATTCCACAGTCTTTCAGGTGTTGATCAAACTTATTTGAAAGATATTCGCCACCCCGATCTGAACGGAGTGCTTTAACCTTTCTACCCAGTTGGTTCTCAGTACCTATTCTCGGTATTCCTTGAATTTCTCAAAGGACTCACTTTTATGCTTCATTAAGTAGACGTATCCGTATCTACTCAAATAGTCCGTGAAAGTGATAAAATATCTATAGCCATCTCTAGCGGTAATTGACATAGGTCCACATACGTCCGTATGTACGAGTCCTAATAGGTCACTAGCGCGCATTCCAACACCTTTGAAGGAAATTCGAGTCATCTTGCCAATGAGACATGATTCACACGTGCCATATGTAGAAAAATCGAATGCGGGAATAGTCCCATTATCGACGAGTTTCTTCACGCGTTTCTCATTTATGTGTCTCATTCGACAATGCCATAGATAGGTTTGATCTTTGTCACCAACCTTTAATTTCTTATTATTCATGTGTAATACTTCCGTGGTTTGATCTAAGATATAAATTCCATTCATGGAAACTGCTTTGCCATAAATCATTTCATTAAAAGAGAAAATACAACTATTATCCTTTATTGAAAATGTAAAACCGTCTTTAGCAAGTACGGAAACAGAAATAATGTTCTTAGATAAACAGGGTACATAGTAACAGTTATTTAAAAATAACTCAAAACCACTAGGGAGTTGGATTACATATGTTCCCTTCGAGGCAAAGAAAGAACTCGTGCTCCATTCCCGACTCGCAGGTCCACATCACCTTTTTCGAGAGGTATGATGTTCTTTAGGCCCTGCAAATGATTACACAGATGAGAACCACAACCAGTATCTAGTACCCAAGTTCCGAAACTTGCATGGTTAATCTCAATCATATGAATATAAGAAGACATACCAACAGGAACGACGCAGCCTGCTTTTATGTCCTCACGGTACACGGGACAGTTCCTCCTCCAATGTCCAGTCTTGTGACAATGGTGGCACTCAATGTCACCGTCCTTGCTCTTTGTCTTGCCCTGTGAGCCACTAGTCTCACCATTCGCACTCTTACCGTTTCCTGGCTTTTTAAACTTTGGCTTACCTACAGCTAGGTCGCCATGAGCCTTGCCCTTACCTTTACCCTTGTTTGAAATAATGAGAACATCCTGCTTCATGCTCCCACTCAATTTCATATCCTTCTCGGTCTGTACGAGAAGGGAGTGTAGCTCATGAGGACTCTTTTTCAAGTCATTCATGTAGTAGTTCGCCCTGAAAAGGGCAAAACCATCGTGAAGAGAATGAAGCATTCGGTCAATGACAATGCTCTCACCGATTATACAATTCAAAGGTGCCTCCACTTCTCGACATTCTCAATCATGTGAAGAATGTGTGGGCTAACTGGTTGGCCCTTCTGGAGTTTCGCATCAAAGAAGCGACAGGTATGCTCATATGTAACGATTCTCGGTGCTTTTGAGAACTCGTTAGTGAGCGTGGTGAAAAACTTGTTTTCACCTTGGGCAATGAAGCGTCTCTGCAAATTGGTTTCCATTGCAAAGATGAGTACGTTCTTTATCGCACCCGCTTCCATAACGAAGTCATTATAAGCGACTGACTCGTTGACTCTTGCATTGGGGCCTGGGTTGACCGGTATTGGCTCAATTAAGTACTTGAGCTTACCGTCGCAAAAAGGCAAAGATTCCGTAGTGCCGCCTCCCATCCATAAAGTTGGACCCATCATTCTTCGATCGCGTGGACTGATTCATTTGGTCCATGAATATTTTCACCAGACGAACGATCTAGTGTGGCACTAGGCATTGGGATTGCGTTATTTCCAGCCATTTCGTTGTAACAAAGATTATGAAAATAAACGTGTTCTACATCATGAGAAGAATAATAAAAATAATAAGCATGTGCATCGTTTATATTTTTAAGTCTAATGAACCACTGTCATAACGCGAAGACTCAAAACATTTATATAATTGACCTCCCTCAAGAATTATATAAATGATCCCAAGATTCAATTCTCTGTAAATTGATAAGCTAACCTTTTAGCTAATTCTACCGTTAGAATTCTTAGTCGATAAATTTCTGTAAATTCTATCTTTAGTCCATCATAATCACGAGAAACTCTTCGGACTATGATGTTGAGGTAAACTAAGTCAACACAACTACTTACCCAACGTAGAAGGGGTCATATTAGGCCTACCGACGAAGAAGGGATTGATAGATGTTTGCCCTTATAAAGACTAATCTCAATTTCCGTTTTAGAGGAAGATCCCATCATCTTTATTTTAATTCATTTTAAGTGAACTAATATCTAGCATGCGAGAATGAATAAACTAAGGTGATGGCTCAACAAGACTATGTGACATCTGTATGTCCATGAAAACTAACATACAACCTATATGAGTCAATTTTCATGCATATTAGTAGTAGGTGGTTTGGTTTTAGGCGGAATATGATGCATAAAACTAACATGTGAATGAAAGGCAATAGAAAGAAAAACGTAAAAACAGTAAAAGTCCTAGTGTGGCCTATCCTATCAAAATGAACAATAAATACAAGTTTGGAATCCATCCTTGGACCCGGGAAGCTTGTCTTGATGTTCCATCTTGATCCATGTAGCGAGAGTGAGCTCCAATCTCCATCTTTAGTCTTCTTTGAAATTACAATAATTAAAATTACATAATAAACCTATTTATTACAATCTAATTTCAAAACCCAAAACTAAAAATAAAGGAGATTCGAGATCTCATAATTACATAAAAATCATGTTTCCTTCATTACGAAAACATAATTTGACTAAGGCCACACAAAGTGTTACAATTTACTACCGATTGCAAAATTAAATACGTAAATAAAATTCATTCATTCGATTCATTCAACAAAATTAAAAGCATCAACTAAAAAAAATTAAACATACATGACACAATTCCTAAATTATGTTGATTAATTTATCCAAACCACCTATTTAAATTAAATTAAGTGACAATTCCGCAATTAATCACATTAATTTCATACTTAATCCATATTAGACTTGTAATATGAATTCTATCCGTCAAAATTTTAAATTGCTTTAAAATAATATGATATCTTCAAATTGTGAACCGTTTCACAATATCTAATTGGCCAAAATAAAAAAAAACCCCTTTTTTTTCTTGGTTGGTCTCGGCAAAACCACATAAACAAAATATTTTTTTTTTTTTTTATAAATTCCCAGCTCACGGCTGGAATAATAAAAACAACCAAAAAAAAATTTTTTATGCGGCATAAAGGCAAAAACAAAACCTTCCCCTTATTTTTCTAGATTCGGCATTCCAAAAAAAAAACAACCCAAAAGCGGTTTTTTTTTTTTTTATGAACACTGTTCACGGTGAACAGTAACCGAACAGAAAAAAAACTTAACGGAAAGAAAAAAAAAAATAAAACAGCCGTCATAAAAAACTTGCGGCAAGAATTGCCCTAAAACAAACCCGATGAAGAAAATGTTTACAGTTGCCATATAGAACATGATTTAGCAAATGAATTAATGAACATGATTAATCTTATACGCTAAAACTATATAGCAAAAACAAGTTCTTGTATCATCGACATGATTATTCCATTAACAATTTAATTTAATCCGAATTAAATCAAGATATCTACAAATTCATTTTATTATCATCTTAACTGATTAAAACAATAATTTGTATGAATCAAATGGAAATAAATCATCAACAATAAGAGAGAAAAACCGATAAAAACAGACGGTAAAAAAAATTTACCTCACGGCAAAAAAAATTTCAGCCGAAATTTTTTTTTTCTCTTTTCGAAATTCCTCATTGTTTACATACAATTTAACGAAAATCATCAAAATTAGAATCCGTGGCCTATGCTCTGATACCACTTGTGGGAAATAATCTGTATACATCCCTTTATATTGCAGGATTATAACGAATTTAACAGTGATGATCAATAGTCATAAACAAAATACATAAACAAAGTATAAAGGATTCAGAAATAACCTTCGGTCCTAGCAAATATGGCCTAAGAACAATACCAAAGTAGGTATTCGCCTATCAGTTGCACCCAAGACGATATGAGATATGCCCTATTGATTGTGCTAGAATCGATCTAAAATTTTCTGTAAAATTTAGTTGTTTTTGTGTTTTTCTGATGAGAGAGGAGGCTAGGTCAAGAAAAGGAATTAGGGCAGAATAATTCTCTCCCTTTCTTTCTTATACTGACCGAAATATGGAGTCAATTAGGAAAGAATAAATCTTTCCTAATTTCGGCCAAACTGACCGAAATAAGGAGTTATTCTCCTTATTTTTGGTCTTTCCAAAAATATATAAAATGTGTTGAATTGTCATCTAGTGAGGATCGAACCCATGACCTCTTGGTTTCTGTACCCTCACTATTACCACTATGACACATTCATCTTGTTAATATTAAATATAACTGATTATATTTAATTACGAATTAACAGATTAATTCGTCCAAGCTAACATTACATATATTTAATTAAATATAACTTATTATATTTAATTTACGAATTGACAGTTAATTCGTCTCAACTAATATTATTTATTTTTTATTAAATAATTATCTCATCAACACATTGACTAACTTTTTAGTCATTTTGGGCATCAATATGATTATATTTCTATAACCACATTTCTCAAACACATCCTATAGGTGTGACCTTTAGGGACCAGTTGATCACCGCCATCTGTATGATAATAACGTCAAACTTTCTAGAAAGCCAACCGTTATTAGGTAAACGTTAATCAACTGATTAAATATACGAAGTATACCCTTGTGAACCTTTAAGAGATTTACAAATGTTATCACACTAATTTGTGGAGGATACAAGCTCCAACAGTCTTTATTTGCTGCTCAAGTTAAATGGAGGGAGTACTATTGAAGCTATAATATTGGTATGTTAATGAAATTTTTGATAATATGCAATAATTAATAAGGGCTGGAGTTGTTGACTATATCTGCAATGCTGTCTTCTCTTAGCTGTGAAAGCAGCACAAAGGACATCCTTGGATGTTCACATGATATCCAAACAATTATTCTTTTTTGCCCTTGATCTGGTGGGTATTGCGCAAGGTGGGCACAAGTCTTATGTTCGGGCTTTTGGGGCTGATCCGTTTGATGGAGAAGATCCTGTGGAGAGCAACGCCAAAAGCTCTTTCTTTAATTGGTGGTATGTTGGGGTGTGGACTGGTGGTTTGCTAGGCATTGGAGTCTTAAGCTATGTCCAGGAAAACCTTAGTTGGGGCCTTGAATTTGGACTTTCGTGCACCCTTTTGACGAATGCGCTACTGTTTTTTTTTCTTGGAACTTTGACGTACCGCTTCATTGAGAAATGGGAAGGACAAAGTCCGTTCTTTAAAACTGGAGGGGTGTTTGTTGCATCAGCAAGAAAATGGAATGGCAGGCATTTTGTTCTCGCAGAATCAAACAAAACTCAAAGAATCTAGACTAATCATGGATCCGAACAATTGAGGTAAATAACATTTAACTATGATTGTCGGTCAAGTGAGTAGAAAAGAACGTGTGCTATTTCCTTAATGTCTTTATTTGCTGGACCTTGCGGGCAAGGTGGTTGAAGGAATTAGTCCACATTCTCATCGTACTAGCCTTTGGTTTAACAGTTGAAAAGAGGATTGAAAATACTATTATGTTGGATAATGAGTTGATTTGCTTCATCTCTATATTACTAGGTTTCTTGATAAAGCTCTTCTTAGGCCTGAGTTGTCGGAGCTAGAAGAAGTTTCTTGCAGCACAAGTGAAGTTGAAGAAGCAAAGGCCATACTTCGATTATTTCCAATTCGGGCTACAAGTTTAGCATTTGCAATCGTATGTTCTGAATCTTCAACTTCCTTCACCAAGCAAGGTGTTACGCTGGATAGACATATCAGGTTAAGCTGTCATACCAGTATGTGTGTCTATTTCTCCGTCTGTTGACGAGGAGAAGTTCTTAAATAAAATTGCGGAACAGTTTGTTCTCTGTATTTGTACATGTAAAATTGATGTGTCATGTGTTTGTTAATCTTGCCACTATGCCCGCAACTGCGGTGCGTCAGTTGGTCACCAATGTATCCTGATGCAAGTATGAAGTGTTTCAAGGTAATTAGCAGTAGCTGCATTTCCAGCCTTTAAAAATTGTTGACTTCCTTTTTTGTGATGCCTTGCGCTCTATTCGCTAGCGTATGATACGTCGTTGTGTCGGTTAGATATTACAGATACTTTCAAGTAACAATTTTATACAAGCTAATGCCCATACTAAATTAAACAGTCCAGATTTAGGCGCTGCACTTCCACACATTAATAACAACTGTTTACTAATGGTGTAGTGCGAGATCTCTGACAACGTCTGCCACCGCAATAGCTTTTAATACAAAAATGTATGTGCATCTGAACAACTATGTTAAACGGTGTGTGCACGGTGCATCGAACCTTTCTATCAGTTAACGATCACGTGAGCAGTCAAAGAAATTTGGGGATTGTCGAACTGATTAATCAGGTTGCTGATATTTTGTGCTTTGAAAATGGATATAAAATATAATGTTCTCATATTATCCGCGCCATCGTAATGCTACGGAATGTACAGAAAACTACGGGACATCAGAAGCTGTAAGACAAGACGATTACATAAGAATAGATGTTAACGCCAGCGGTTGTAAAAGTTTTTCTATGATCATACACAGCGCTATGGCGTCCACGGCTAATTGTGTACATATAATTATGTCGAGTTTGTAGACTGCACCTATTGATAATAAAGCAAAAATGTGTTCTGCTAAAATCTCTGAATTAGACGGACTCTGCTGACCATTTATTCCTTGGTTTAGGGCACAAAAATAGTGCTGATCGCTTTCTACACAATTCGTTGCGAAAGTTAATCCCGTCTAACATTTCGTCTATGATATTTTATAACTATATCGTTTACACGATTGACCGAATTGGGGCACCGCACCCGGTAGGGCGCGGAGCAACGACTAGTTAAGTAGAAATGATCCAAAGTATTTTATTTCGTGAAATCAAGTTCATAAAACCGCGAGTCCTAACACCATATTTGCCTTATATGAAAAAGACCCGGATCACATCTCCTAAGGATGAGAAAGAGTTCAACTAAATTCAATAAGAGATTTTATCACAAAACCAATAATTGATAATGAGGGAAATAACTCATTTTTTATTATATAGTGGTAAGCTCTTTCCGAATTAGTAAAATTGAAACACTTACATTTGACACATCTTTATGGAGCTTTCTTTACACAAAGAGGATATGGTGATATTACCATACTATATACTACCTCCATTCAATTCCATGGTACACTATTCATAAGTTAGAACAATCTCCAATTTCCTCTAAATATAAAAAAAAAATATTCATGTGAGATCTTGTTTAACTCATCATTAGAATTACATTAAAATATAAAATTTTTATAATTTTTACAAATATATAGCTAACTATATTTACGATGTAAAACACGCGTTGATAAACGTGAAAAATGCATAAGTACCAAATGGAATTGAATAGAGGGAGTACTTTTTAGCAGATAAATATTTTTTATTCAACCCATGTGAAAAGTACAACTCCATCTAAGATTGTAACCCAGCCGTTGTGAGCTCGACCTCTGATTGGTTGCGGCTAAGCTCAAATTTTGAAGCTCAAATTCTAGCTCGAGTCAAAGATCATTGAGCCTAAAAAATTTAAACTCGAGCTCTACTTAGAAAACGCCCAAATCAAGCTCATTTTGTCATTTTTTTTTTCACATTCCCAAATCAAGCCTCTAATACATTATACAGATTAATATATTATAACTGCCAAAATAACATAATTTAAAATAAAATTATTACTACAACATAAAAATATACAAAAAAAAGCTATAAACGATTCTAATCGAGCTTATGAGCTGAGCTTTGCCGAGCTTCGGATCGGCTCGGATTTAACCACGCTCCGCTCGAGCTCGATTTGACCGAGCACAAACCATACTTTGACCAAGCCTTTTCCAAAGGCTCGGGGAACAGACTCCGATCATTTAGAGCCTTAACCCATCGCTAGTATTCTCCCCCACTTCCTTATTTGGGTAAAAAAAAAATTGTTCTACTCGCTTTCTTTCATTCTTTTTTATTAGTCAATTTTTCCTTTGAAAAGGACCAAACTATCATATTATATATACATCGCACATGTACAATATATACCACTCATTAACATTCTAATACATCCACCTAATTCATTTATGCTAATTATAAAAACAAAATGAGCTTGCCTTAATACTCTTACATCCTACTAGTTATGTCTCTCCATCCTGAGCCCAACCCTACCATAATAGCCACTATCATCGTCATGACCATTTATTTACCTATTTTGTTTTAAGTTGTTTCATTCAATCGTTTATGATTTTATTTTGGAAATGTTTTTTTATGCCTACTTATTACTTAGCGAAATACATTTTGTCCTCTTGTCAATCAATAACAACTTGTGTAAGACTCGTGGAAATTCACTAGATTATTGTTATTTGTTTTAAATTTATTAAAATTTGTGAATGTGGTAATGGTTTTTTTGTTTTTAGTGGCAATAAAGCTAAATTAAACTAATTAGGTTAAATCGCTTCATCGATTGCGGTGAAATGAGAGTACTCGGAAGAGCGACCTTTGTTATGAGTAGAACAATGTCGTACTCATGGTTTCGGTTTCCTCTTCCTTTCATGTCGACATATGTTAAACTTTGAAATGATTATTTTATAATAATAATTAGGTCATTGGTCGAATTAATGAACAATAAACAAAATTTAGTGCGATGCTAGATGTTAATGTAAAATAATAAATCGATTGATGTGACCCCAATTTACGTACTATATAGACCCTTATTTGACCCGTTCTTATGCTATTGTGCTCTTGAGAGCGTTATTTGATGTTATTTGTTTTGTATTTTCTATTTGGTGCTATTTGATTGGCTTTGTAAGTAATTAACCAATTGGAACGACTATTACCGTATAATGAGCACAATTGGAAGCAAATGTGGACATCCAAGGTATGAACGAGGGTTCGGAAAGGAAACCGAGCAAGAGGAATCAAGACCAAGACCCTTAGAAGGGTATTTAGTCTCTTAAAGGAGTCTAGCATATTTTCCTAATGAGAAGGAATGGTCCCTAAGGAGAAAGAGAGCAGGGCAAAAAAAAGAAGCCATCTACATGGTGTCTCGAATGGATACCACCTTCTTGCTCTAGACGAAGGTCGAGATGAGCTGTCTCGATTGAGATCGACTCTTCTCGCTAGAGACAAATTCCTATCATAAATATTTTGTAATTTCCGCCCTTTTCTTGTAATCCTATAAATACTCGCCTAATCTAATTAATTAGGAATCCGTTTCTTATCAGACCTTAATTAAAAACCCTAGTTTTGATTTATTTTATAATCTTTTTATTGTGATGCAATTACTGAAACAAAAGTGACGCGAGATCAAAAAAGATGGGTCCTATTTCCGTTTTGTATCATTGGAGCGGCCAAGCAATGGCTAGAGAGCCTCAACAAAGTATCCCTTGGAATCGATTCTTGGGAAAAGTTGGCTCTAGCATTCTACAAAAGTTCAATCCACCGGAGAAAACCAACATGCTAAGAGGTCAAATAACCTTATTCAAGTAAAAGGACGAGGAGTCTCTATATGAAGCATGAGAGAGATTCAAAGCTATTACTAGATCATGCCCTCACCATGGCTTAAGTGAGTGGTTCCTTGTTCAATAATTTTGGAATGACCTTTATGAAGGCCCAAGGAGTATCTTGAACGTGGGCTCAAATAGAAGGATCACAGAAGTAGATGACGATATAACGTGGGGTCGGATTGAGGAGATAGCAGTTCATAGTTCTCAATTTAGGCGACCAAGGAAGCCGACTAAGTGCAGTAGATATGGGATTTACTCTATTACTCAACTAAGTGCCGATTCTGTTGGTCAATTTAGCACACATATGGAGTCCATGAACCATAAGTTCCAAGATGCCATTTCTCAAATGAAGCAAGCCTCTAGTGCATCAAACCAATCTCCAATTTATTAAGTGAATGCCATGGTTATGACACCTTACATTCCCCAAGGAGTATCTAAAAATTTGGAACATATGGTCATGAGTATCTAAAATGTAGGAGTTCAATCGAACAAGTGAATGCTTTACAATCATACAAGTAAGACACTCCCTACTCAAACGTTTACAATGAAAATACAAGTACTATCTCAATTTCTCATACGAAAGCAAAAATGTGCAAAATACTCAACAACAAACTTATGTGGCTCCACCCTTGATAAATCAAAATCCACAATCCTTTCAAAGTCCTTCTTCAATCAAAACCAAAACTAACAAGTCTTCCAAAGTCAAGCACTTTTCCAAAGATAACCACCCATGTTACAACAAGCAAATGAGCAATCGTTTGACATTGAAAAAGCGGTCCTCCAAATGCAAAAAAAAAACAGTAAGAGGATGACAAGGTAGTTCATACAAATACAAATGAATCAACCAAAAAGAAGTTGAAAGAATAGAAAAGCAAGACGGAAGAAGAGAAGACTATTGTGATTAGGCTACCATTCTCAATTCTTCAAGCCAAGCCAAAAATGAATAAGCAATTGGGCAAGTTTATGAAAATTGTGAAAAGTCTTCATCCCCTTTACAGAGCTCATCACACATGCACCTTTTTATGCCAAGTACATGAAGGATATCCTAACCAAGAAGAGGTCAATTGGAGATACAAAGACGGTAGCCTTCACCGATACTAGTGCTGCCCATCTGCAAGGCAACTCGCCTTCAAAACTGAAGGACCCTGAAAATTTCTCTATTCCATGTACAATCGATGATACAAGAATTGACAAGGCACTTTGTGACTTATGTGCAACTGTTAGTGTAATACCCCATATGTTAGAGCTTGGTTAGGGGTTAGTCAGACGGTGGAAATGTTAAAATGTGTTTTAAAATATATTTTATAAATTATAATTAATTAGAGAATTATGTTGTGAGACAGAAATAAATAATAAATGGTAGATGAGTCGGGATGGCATATAGGACTCGTGTTGGGGCGTGTAAACCGTATATGTAGTATACAATAATTTATTTGATATGTAGTATACAATAATTATTTAATAATAGTAATAATAATAATACACATATTATAATTAGGTAAGTTTCCTAATAATTTCCTAATTGTACCTACTTTTACTACTATAAATACAAGGGTAGACCTATTCATAAATCACTTTTTATTTTTACAAATATCACACATAAGTTAAATGGGGAGAGGGAGAATAAGAAGGGAAAAAAAGGGAAAAGGGAATTGGGCAATCAATTTGGGGATTTTGCATCTGCTTTTATTGGATTCGATCTTTTATTTCGTAAGTTGCCTTTAATCTTTGTAAGATTCAATTGGTCATATGACTTAAATTATAGTAGGCTTATGGTAGAAGTCGTGTTTAATTACATAAAGAATAGGTTAAACATGATTAGATTAAAGAAAGAAAGTTACAGCAATTTGGCAGATTCGTAGGTTGTCTTGTTTAATTTATTTCGTGGTCTTAAAGTATTATTTTCCGAAAAGTTAATTAAGAGATCAAGGTGTATTTCAAGTCTATTTTATGCATATAAAATTTCGTAGCAATTTTCCATACGGTTTGTCTTGGGTGATTTATTTATGAACCTGTCGCCGAAAAGACCGCGACTGTGCTAGTGTTGTAAAGAATGCTTCGAAACCCTAACTTATATGTCAAAACTATTCTAGGTCTTTTTCATACATTAACTTTGAAGAGTCTGGATGATTCTGGGAATTTTAATTTCTCAAAAATTATATGTTAAACTTGTTTTATGAATCGATACTTTTTATGCGACGAAATTCGTCAGTATTGGAATTTGAGAAAAATCTATTTCACAAGAACCGTAGATATGAGTCTTAGGGTTCCAACCCCATTGGTCTCGCGTCGTTGGAATTTTTATTGAATTAATTATGAATTTTATAGTGAGACTTATTTGTGCTGTAAAACGGTAGAATTAATGATTTAACTTTAAAGTTGTCAAAAGGATTAGGACGTGATGGGCATAAGATAAGGGCATGATTAGTTGGTTGGTTATTGGTTATGTAGTAATTGTATATAATTATGTTATGTAGGTTATGAATTTGTAAAGGATCAATTTTGATTGCTTGTATGACTCGAAGATTTGTGAAAAGGTAGGATAACTACTCAACTTGTCTTACTATTTAATTGATAAGAGTAATTGTGGAATTGTGTAAATCAATTATTGGATGTGGATTATCTATCATTGGATTATGCGTTGGTTGTTGGTTTATTCATATCATATTCGTTGGATACCCAGACTCGTTCTGGGATGATTATTATTGTTGGCATGGCATTTGCATTGGATACCTCAGTTTTATACTGGGATGATGAATACCTCAGTTTTATACTGGGATGATGGATACCTCAACCTCGTATTTGGATGATGGATACCCCGGGCCAGGGATTGGCGGGATGATCGGGTGTTTCGGGTGATGAGCTCAGTTGTATTTGCATATCATATTATATCAGATCATGCATTTTCATTTATTTCACCTTGTATTGTGGTTTGTTATTCCTACTCAACCTCGTGGTTGACAGTGTATTCGTGAACACCTGTGATGAACCGTAAGTGGGGAGCAGACTTGACAGGTACTTGAGACTAGCTGACTTCGGAGCTCATGGGGATGCGTGAGGAATTTGGCTAGTCTACCTAGAAGTCTAAATCACATAGTTTTTATTATTCACTTTATTTAATTCCACTGCGAGTTGTATTATAATTTTATTTTAAGTTTATTTAGTTTGGGTTAAATTGTAATAGAACCTGTATTCGCTAAATTTTATCTAAAGTACTTTGGTTTGTTGTACTTTATTATTCACTACCTCGGGCAACCGGGATGGTAACGCTCTCATTTACTTGGGAGGCCTAGCTAACGGCTCCTGATTAAATGGGGGTGTTACAAAGTGGTATCAGAGCAAAACGATCCTCAGGCCTAAACCAATGAACAATAATGAGTGTAGGACGTGACTAATAAAATGAACCCGGGTAAGAACTGTTAGGAGCCCTTTTTAGTGCGGTTAAGAAGGATCCCTTAACTCGGACCATGGCCCTCTCAATTTTGAACCGGACACCTTGGGTAAGGATAACGAGAGATGGGTAATAAAAGGAATTGGATTTAATATGGGTCTTTGGATGCTTTAAGTTATAAATTTTTCTAATCTTATTGCAGGATGAGAAATTGAAAGGTAAGTAAATTGAGATGGAGGATGATGGGGTATTACATGTTTCCCCGAAGCCATTTTTTTTCTTAATGTTGTTTAGCAATGAAGATATTTCGAGTGGGATGCCAAGTTATGATAGTTTAACATATATGGATTGCTAGTAAGGACATATGACTTAGTAAAGAATGTAGTATGACTGGAACTTTGTGTAACACCCCCATCTACCGAGGAGCCTTAACAAGACCTTCCCTAGTAGATAAGGGCGTTACCATCTCGGTTACTCGAGGTCAGTAATAATCAAATGTCGATAAAATAACGTTTATGTTATATTACAAGTGAATAACAAAAACAACTGACGATATAAAAGATACAACTCAAAACTACTGTCAACTATGTGAAGCTATATCTGCCATGACTCGTGGAAGACTCATCCCTCCAACCACTCAGCTATGATCCATATATCCACCTGCTAAGACCGACTGCTCACCATAGTGGATCACGACAGACACAACAGAAACATACAACACAACAAAACCACACAAGGTCAGCAACAAAGATAACAATTAGGTAAAAGACACAACACACTGCAAGAACACACACACACACCATACCTCCTCCAACCAACCACACATCTCTGACTGCCCAAAGGTCCAGTCCTGCCAGATTACCAATCGCAACCAGTAATCTACACCACCAGTGGGGGACCGCTGCCGTTCCCATCTAATCCCTGCTCATCTCATCCGAGCGATAAACCCATGTTCCTAATGTGCACATCCCCTCCCGTGGCGGGTTCCACGGAGGCCGAATCAAGAGCGTGAAGCCACTCCCGCAAGTGACTCCACTCAGCCGAGGGCGCACCTCGTGAACCACGGACAAACAATCACAATCAGCTGTACAACAACAATCACCAACTTCTCTACCAACACAACATTAACAACTACCACAACCAATCAACATTACTGGCTATAAAGCAACCAAACAACATCAACAAACTCTCTAGACAATCAGCACTACTGAGTAGGCGAACCTACCTTTAGCAAACCGCAGCGATTCCGCGTCCAATCACAATCAACCAATCAACCACCTATACTGTTGGAATATGTGTCCTCCGACAATAATGTGATCACAATTGTCGATCATATTGATCACATATTTAAATCTCATAACAAGAATACGAAAGGGATGATACATTACATATATAGTCAACTGGTCCACACATATCGGTAATGATTGGCTGGCTAGAGTTTGACATTACTGTCGTGCGACGGTGGTGATCAGTTGATCCCTTGAGGTCACACCTAAAGGACGATTCCCTTAATTGAAAAAGGTTAATTAATTGTATGTCGATACAGATTAGTTAATTCCTTAAAATTGAACAAATTATTATCATAAGAGAGAAAATGACATCCTATTATAATGTGATTAAATAAGATTTTATTTAGTAATTTAAGAAGTTATATTACTAAAATTAATCGGTGTTTGCGAAACACGCGAGATGAGAATGATAAGTTAGTTATAATTACAAGATGTTGTGAATTATACTAACTAGTATTTAAATGACCATTTTATGTGAAAGTAATTTTGAATTACTAGTCAATTTGTTAAATGTGATTTATTTAATTTGTAAATGATATTTAATTTGTTAAATATGCATTTTAAATTAAAACATGACATAATACATGTCACATGTCACATGACATACAATTGTACAATTGACAAAAATAAAATGGACTCCACATTACACATAATAACCGAAATTTTGGTGGGCAAATTTTAGAAGTTTTGTCTTATTCATTTGTCTTATTCATTTGTCTATGACATTTGATAGTGACTTGACTATGAAAAAGCCTTACACTAATTTGTCTTGTGAAGACAAAAAGGAAAAAGAAAAAGGTCCTAAAACCACTTATGCCCACCGGTTTTGTGGAGGAGAAAATAGAGTAATTTTTCTCTATTATTCATTCTCTTATGTTTTATGATAAAACACAACTCTCTCTCTCTTGTTATTCATAAAATTAAGTCTTATGAGTCAAATTTGTATAAATCAATCACTAATAATACTATTAGTAGTATATGAGTATTAGTAATCGATTTTAAGGTAAACAACATTACAAATATCTAGTACATATTATTTTGTGGGATTTTGGGATAGTCTTGGGTGCTACTTATTGGAGGGCTTCTATTTTGAAGTCATGGATGATCATCCTAATGTATTTTCTAGCTCAAGAACAAATGAAGGTAGGAGACCTTCATTTGTGCCCATTTGGCCGAATTTTTGATGGTGAGAAAACGATTTTCTTATCTCTTGTTATTTAGTTTGCATGCATAAGATCAACAATTTATTTTATGACTAAATAAATTAATTCATATATGAATATGTAAATTAATGAGATTAATGATTTCCAACAAGCGGTATCATGAGCCTTAGGTTGTTTGCATGCAAATCGGTTTATAGTTTTTCCGAGTTATATGATTAATATACAAAATTAATTAAATTGGTTTTATGAAGATAAACCTTAAAATAAATTTGCATGTTAAAAGTTTCTGGTCCTAAGTGATTTTTAGGACATTTTGGTTTATTTATGGATTTTATTGTTCATTTTATATAATATTGGCATTAAAATGTGATTTTTATGATAAAAATGTCATTTTTGGACGAAAAATAGCTAAACTTCGATTTTTCCAGTGATTTTTGGATATGTTTTCACATATATTATCTACTGATGGCCTGTAAATTTTTATAATAAAATGAGTTGTTTTGCTCGAAATATGGATTTTTAAAGTTAAAATCGTATTTAAATGGGTAAATAGGTTATTATGAGTAATTTTTCGAATCTGGTCATGGAAATTTAGTATGTTGTCAAATGAAATTTTAAAAGATGTGTGTAAAATATTTGGCTATAATGAAGTCTTTATGCATGATTTATGAATTTTTGGATGAAACATCACATAAATAGTGACTTTAATTAGTAAAAATGCTAAAACATACTTCATGACTAAGGAAAAACGTCACATGTTGCATTTTATCATATATTTCAGATCTAAAAGTGAAAAGTTGATGAATATAATTTTTCTCATATTTTTAGGATCATAATTATTAAATCCGATAAACCGCAACATTGTTTTTCTCGATAAATTTTCGAAATTTTTATACTATGTTTTGAAAATTATGAGTGTCATGGTATTTTTCCAGAATGTTCATGAGTTTAAATTTCAAATTTTGAAATTATTTGAAATTTTTATGATTTAATTTGAAGTTTATGGCATAATTTTGTTTTTTTAGGTCCATTTATGAACAATATTAAGAAATCTAAGTTAATTATTGTTAAATGTTAGTGGAGACTAATTTTGAGTCCTAAGATGGTTAGGGTAATTAACTTGTACATAAATATGAATTTATGTAATTATTGTGATTTTTAAAAGGTTAAATCACGCAAATCCGTAAAAACCGGTTAATATACGATATTGGCTCCTTAAAGGCTATTTAGCATAAAATTGGGCATGTTCATACATATTATAATGCTGCATTTTATTTATGATTGTCATAATTTTAATTTTATGTAATTTTGAATTATGTAATTTTACTTAGTATGGCCTTAGTTTTAATTGGTATTACCCGAAATGTATGGGAATATCGATTCGGTTGTAATTTTTGTGATCTCGTATCACCGTTTTGTAATTTAATAGATTTATTTTTATTTTTAATTACAAATGTATAATAGGAAATTATGTAATTCATTTTGTAATTTTATTATTCCGGAGTTCCTTGAAGACGGTGTCACTCGAGAAGGCGCTCCATCAAAGAAAGTGTTGCCTTGAAGTGCGTGCTAAGACCGAAGTTCAAGGGACCAAAGGAGTTGGTTTCCGAATTTGTAAAATAGTTTATTAGTATTACTATTTTAGGAAGGCCATACTAGGACTTTATATTTATGCTTTGCATTTTATTTATATGTTGCATGCATCGCTAAATCGCCATAACAAAACATGCATTATCATATAATCGAATAAATCGACCGTGTCAATTACAATTATCGTAGTTCACCGCTTTAGTTCACTTAAAACGTGATATATAATAAATTGACATGACCTCTCGCTAAAATAAACAATTGAGACTTAGCCTTACCAAAAAGTAGAAACCATGAAAACCTATTTCATGAGGGAGTGCACTCGGCCCTACCGGGGTACAAACCTTGTTACGTAGGGGAAGTGGGTGATAAATGTCTATCCACCGAATTTATGTTAATAAAGGGTATTTCGGCACACCGTGCCCTAAGTTAATATGAATTTGGATCATGGACACATTTATTTGAAATTTGGATTGAACTCAACGAAAGTATTCACGACGATTTCCGGATGTGTTTCGGGATAGAGATAAATATTAATGTAATTTTATCGACCAAGAGTTCTAAAAGTAGAATCGATTAAAGAGTTAATCCACCGAGTTATGTTAATAAAGGGTATTTCGGCACACCGTGCCCCAAGTTAATATGAATTTGGATCTTGGAATCATTTATCACAGTTGGATAGAGGTCACTATGTAAATGTTTTACTTTTTATTTACAAGTATTAATAAAACGATAAATGTTAAGTTTTCCACTATTCCGTTATCATATTGTTCTATTTCTTTACCACAATTCATATACGATATCATTTCGATTTTAATTCAAATCTCCATTAAAACATCGTAACTAAAGACAAATTTGAATTTTTTCTTCTAAAACCTCGTGTTATCCATTGCAAGGATCTCTTGTGAAGAGTATAGATTAAAGTTATTCATTATCAAACAGGCTTTTGGTTCTTGACTAAACACATCTACTTACAATGGATTGTTTCTCACATGCTTAATTGAGTTAAGTACCTTGAAACGATAAATTGTTTTGGTAATTAGATTTGTTAGAAATCGTAATTGACCAAAATAACGCAACCACCTCAATGAAAGTTTTAAGACTAAACGATTGAATTGAAGAGTAGTCATCATAAGATTCAACTTTGCTTCTCTAAGTAAAGATTCATTGAAATGAGTGAGAGCATTCTCTTAAACCGTTAATAAAAGGGACGAGTTTCAAGAAGTAAAAAAAAATTAGAATGGAATTGATACAAGGTAATGTTAAAAGTAAAGTTATTGAGAATGACGATAATAAACCTATCAATCCCGACCGATAAAGTTTCCATTGTCTTAATTGTTGGACGCTAGAAAGGAAACTACCCCAAATTATTGAAGAATAAGCAAATTAGTTGTGGGACATCTAATGAGACTTTCTTCTATAAATGGTATTGACATAAATTTTTGCTGGTACTACTTCGTCAATATTAGAAACCAATGGTGGTTTTCATCATTGTGTTTGATACATAGGATGATTAGAATGTGACGACTAGCATCAAATAATGTCGAGAGATAGAGTCATTGTGTACTCAATCTAGTTTTGGGTTTATATTTATACCTTAATTATGACTATTAAGTGAATAAACTCTAAATAAGAATATAAACTTGTTAAGATACAAAAGAGGTTTCATTTTTTGTGACCCTATACACCATGATTTGATGTATGGCTAGCCCATTATCAAGGTGATTATATTCTAAACAAAACTAGAATGATATATCATGTAGATGATGCAAGACTCAAATTGGTAACCCAAGATTAAACCTTAAATTCTGGAATGATGAACGCAAAGAGTTATCGAGTACTCTTAAAACCATTAGATTGTTAATCTTATGGTATATGCGTATCTTGTATTCAAAGCAAGATGTCTCGTGCCTTTTGGTTTAAAAGGAGATCGAGGTTGTAAATCATTGATCCAAAATAGGTTGATCATTTTCTTTTACCAACGATTTAAGTTGACGCTAATATGTTCACTTAATAAGGTAAATTGAGAAATCTTTGAAGAAGTTCAAAGAATTCCAGGAATCACGATTTAGTTGTGATGGGATTATCTAAGTGAAGACTTTGATATAAGGCAAAGGAAATGTGATATAGTATCACAAGTAAATCTCTCTTAGCACGCATTATGGGATAATGTGTGGTTGGATAAAGAAATCAAATGCTATTCGATATGGTTTGGACTTTAAATCAAGTTACCTTGAGGTACTTGATCTAATTTTGGGGATTTTATCATTTTGTCTAAGTTGTTTTCCACTAAATCTAAACGATTCATATGAGATATAAAATGGTAGGGTACCATGCTTGTAAGTTTTCACAAGAAACAAATTCTCATTTTTCCTTACAATAATCACGAATACAACGGGTTTGTGGCTCGTGAAGCTGTCTTCCTAGAATACAAGTTTATTTCTAGAAGACAGAGTGGGAGAAATTATTCAAGAGCCACAAAGAATGTTATGTCGCAAGAAACTTGTCTTTCTTGGCTACATGAGACGTTTTGTGTAAGACGTTGTTTCTTCAAAGCCTAGGAAGTTAAAGTCATCACTTGTTGAAGATGATAAATTAGTGTTACTTTTAGAAAGTAAAGAGCTTGCAACTTACAAAGAAATTCTTTAATTCAAGTTAATTAATTCTGGAAAGTAATGAACATATGACTTACATGAGAGTGTTTAAGTCACGACTCAATACAAGGCTTAGAGCCATGAAAATCCGAAATAAATTCCAAGTGAATTGTTAGATATCAAAGCTTGATTTGTGGCAAAGGGTTTTGCACTAGTTGAAATGCTTAAGTCTATTTGGATCTTCTTAGAGATTGTGTTTCATTATGATGATACACATATAAAGAGTGAATCTAAAACCCACTTTTTCAATTAGAAGGAATGTATTCAATACATGTCATGAGTTTTATAGATTCTTACAATCCTAAGATAATGTGCAACTTAAGAGATTGTCTTAAGTAGGACATCAATGAGTTGGAATCAATAGTTTTGATCATGTTATAAAATTTTTCTCGATAAGTCGAGAAGTTGTGTTTATACATAGAGTTTAGTGGGAGTTACGGTAATTTTAATTAGTCTTATATGTGGATGACATATTGATCATTGGGAATGATTTAAGACTGGGAGAAATATAATACATCTTTAATATCCAGATTTATAGAGATAAATCCACATGATATTAGCGTCAAATAAGAAGTCTTATGTTGATAAGATTCATGATTAGTTCAATCGAGTTGAACATATTTGATTGATTCCATTTGCTTCCGCTGCCGGATCAATTAAATGAATAATGATGTATAACACTTCATATACTTTGAGTATGATCAATTGTTTCAAATCGAATTTAAGTAATAGTTACCAAGTAAGCCATAAAGATTACCCTTAAGTGCTTGCAGAAGCATTAAGGATGTAAAGCAAAGTGTTTTTGATGCAATTTTGTGTAAGGGTGTTACACAAATGACAATTGACAATTGAGATTGCGCATGGTTTCTGACAAAACCATAATCAAAACACATTAGGATGGTTAAGATACCATTGTGGCTATATTATTTAAGAATTAGATTTTCTAGAATCGTTCTAGGGAATAAAGAACAATGAGAAATATTTACAACGGAAATTGAGTACACTTGCAATCATGGGATGTGCAAGAGGAATGAGTCCCGCACACTGTGAAAACAGTGGGAGCTATTTTAAGGCAAGAAAGCCTATGTCTAGATTGGATCTAGACATGTACTCAGAATGTTTTGTAATGCAAATGTATACATTACGAAAGGAAAACAAGTATGTAGCAAGGTTGAGCAGGGAGTTGCTAAGACCTACTTACCAATGCCTATTCATAGGCTTAACATAATGAGTCATGTCATTTCAATTGGATTGAGATGAACAACTACATGCAAGATCAAATTAGATTACAGAATATGAAATAATAATCAGGCATTGACTATTCATATGTGATAATAGCATTTGTCGTTCGAGTTTTACTTTAAAACTCTTTTATTATACTTTGTTACATCCAAACGGGTTGTATGACGATATTGAACCCCGTTAAAGTGAACCCGGATTAACATAGTATTCGCCCATAGTCACTTGTATGAGGTGACGTCTCGAAGTGACTAGAGTGTGATGCGATTGATGGCAAGTTTAGTGCCATACAGTCATGTGAGATGACTAGTCGATCACATAGGCAGACTGTTAGGAACACTTTGTCGGGCAGTGACCGCTTATAGAGTTCTGGCAAATTTATATAGCCTGGTCGTGGCGAGAGCTACTATAGTATTCTAATGAGTCGATTCTTTTGACTAAAGACTGTTCGCCTAAGATGGCACAGTTTCAGATTAGCTTTGATTTATGTTACTACGACCTTCGTAAATGGGGTCAAATGGGCATATTTTGGGTTATGATGGCTGTGGCTAGTCGAAGGGAATAGTGCGATAGGAATTGTCCACCCCTTTGTCAGGGTTAAAACAATATCTCAGGGCCAGTCTAGGAGTAATGAACTGGAAATGCGTAGCCACGCTCGGAAGGTATCTATGGTAGATAATTCCGGTCAAATTAGTTATTCTCCAGATCGAGGAAACCACTCTCGATATGATCACTTGCAAGTACGACCCGAAAGACACCTTGCATTGAGTGGGCGATAGTAATAAGACAAGAGAATTGGTGACGCACACTTGTCGAGGACAAGTGGGAGATTGTTGGAATATGTGTCCTCCAACAATAATGCGATCACAATTGTCGATCATATTGATCACATATTTAAATCTCATAACAAGAATACGAAAGGGATGATACATTACATATATAGTCAACTGGTCCACACTGTTGGAATATGTGTCCTCCGACAATAATGCGATCACAACTGTCAATCATGATGATCACATGTTTAAATCTCATTTTAAGAATACATGTGGGATGTAATATTTTTACAGTCAACTGGTCCACACATATCGGTAATGATTGGCTGACTAGAGTTTGACATTACTGTCGTGCGACGGTGGTGATCAGTTGATCCCCTTAGGTCATACATATAGGGAAATACTCTTAATTGATTATTTAATTAATCGTATGCCGATACGAGTTAATTAAATTGCTTAAAATTGATGGATGATTTTGTGGGTAAAGTTAACGTGTCTTATTGTAATCTGATTAAATGAGACACGGTCTAAGTAATCGAATTGTTTATTACTTAGATAAAATTATTGTTTACGAAACAATTGTAATTGAATGAATAATTTATTATAAATACAAGACGTTGTAATTTATAATTTGATAAACCGTTTTGGCACAAGTAATTACGAATTACGAGTCAATTTTGTATATGACATATTTTATGAGTATGTTGATTTTTAATATGTTAAAAATACATTACAATTTCACATGTCAAGTAACATGTCACATTTGTCACAATTGACAAATGACAAAATAAAATGGACTACCCATTTTATTAAGTGTGCCGAAAAATAGGAGGGTGTATTAGGTTTTATTGTGTTTTTATTTTGAGTGGAAAACACAATTATATCCTAGTCTTCTAGCCATGCAAGCCTAGTCTCACCTTGAGAAGAACAAGGCCATGCATTGGCTTCCCTTGTCCTCCTCCCACCGGTTTTCTAGAGCATGATAGAGGGGTTTTCCTCTATCATTGTTTTTCATTGACAACTTCAACATTTTTCTAGTGTAAGAAAAATATAATCTCTCAATAATTTATGAAAACTTAGAGAGATAAATACACACAAATCTCTCCTCTTGGCCGATATTTTCAAGAGGAAATATACAATATTTTTGTGTCAATTTTATAGTAAGACTTATATTATTTCTAGTACAAAATAATATTAGTTATTAAGAGGTTTCTTTGGGTATATGCTTTTGGGAGAGATTCTAAACTTGAATCTTGTTCATCCATTACCGAAATCATATAGTAAGATTGATGATTTCTTCTCTTATTCTTATTTATGTTTGCATGCATAAGATTTGTAATTATTTTATGACTAAATAATTTATCACATATATGAATATGTAAATTAATGTGATTAATAATTTCTAACACACACATATCGGTAATGATTGGCTGGCTAGAGTTTGTCATTACTGTCGTGCGACGGTGGTGATCAGTTGATCCCTTGAGGTCACACCTAAAGGACGATTCCCTTAATTGAAAAAGGTTAATTAATTGTATGTCGATACAGATTAATTAATTCCTTAAAATTGAAAAAATTATTATCATAAGAGAGAAAATGACATCTTATTATAATGTGATTAAATAAGATTTTATTTAGTAATTTAAGAAGTTATATTACTAAAATTAATCGGTGTTTGGGAAACACGCGAGATGAGAATGATAAGTTAGTTATAATTACAAGATGTTGTGAATTATACTAACTAGTATTTAAATGACCATTTTATGTGAAAGTAATTTTGAATTACTAGTAAATTTGTTAAATGTGATTTATTTAATTTGTAAATGATATTTAATTTGTTAAATATGCATTTTAAATAAAAACATGACATAAGACATGTCACATGTCACATGACATACAATTGTACAATTGACAAAAATAAAATGGACTCCACATTACACATAATAACCGAAATTTTGGTAGGCAAATTTTAGAAGTTTTGTCTTATTCATTTGTCTTATTCATTTTTCTATGACATTTGATAGTGACTTGACTATGAAAAAGCCTTACACTAATTTGTCTTGTGAAGACAAAAAGGAAAAAGAAAAAGGTCCTAAAACCTCTTATGCCCACCGGTTTTGTGGAGGAGAGAATAAAGTGGTTTTTCTCTATTATTCATTCTCTTATGTTTTATGATAAAACACAACTCTCTCTCTCTCTTGTTCTTCATAAAATTAAATCTTATGAATCAAATTTGTACAAATCAATCACTAATAATACTAGTAGTAGTTGTAATACCCGGCCTTTTAGGGACCCTTTGACCAGCGTTGACTGACCTGGGGAGCGGGAATAGTTCTTAGAAGTGCGTGCCAAACTATCTTGGGTTACGTGTCTTGTGTGGTACTCGATAGAGTAGAGGCTACTCGATCGAGTAGTGATGCGTGTCTAAAATACGATGTTTCACATTCTTTTCTACACGCATTTCAGAGCTCAAATGTGCAATATATGCCTATATTTCCCTATTTTCCTCTACTTCCGTGTTTTTGTACTTTATTGCAGAAATGTGAAGAATTGAGCGGAAATCGAGCCAAATCCGTCCCCGAGTAATCTGCATTGCAAATGACGTAAAGGAATTGCTTAAGGAATGAGCTTGGTGCGCAATCCAAGGCCCAAAAGACAAGTCCACGAGTTAAAAGAAGTCAAGTAGCAGCTTAGCCGGTCGATCGACCAACCTAGTCGATCGATCGACCAAGGCTCGGTTCCGAAGCTCTCATTGTTCTTTGAGGAGCATCGATCGACCAAACACCTTCATCGATCGACCGATTTCGATTCCAGACGAGATTTAGAAAGCCCGTGAGGTTTAGGTTTTAGAAATAAGTTGTTGCGTTGATTGCTATATAACGTAACACCGTTGTCTAGTTTCAAAGATCGAATAATATATCAAGCTTTCATTCAGAATTTTACATCAAATTTTAGGGTTAAGTTCTCATTCAAGTTCTATATCGAATAGTTAGGGTTTGGGATTATCGTGAGCATTGGAGTTTCGGATCTTATAATCAATCTTTCCCCTGCAATTCGGTATTCTTCCTGTTTATTTTCAGTATATTCATTTTGCTAATAGGTTAGAATTGCTATTAGATTCCCGAAGCCGTCTTCATTATTGCATGTTAATTGTTTCCTTCCCTGTTTTAAGCATGAATTCAGTAGCTATTTTTATCGTTTATGTTATTGTTTCTACCCTTAGCATGAGTAGCTAAATCTTTAGTGCTAGGATGTAGGGGAATTGTAGCATAGGCGGCATTAGATTGAACACGGACTGAACCCGCGTGTCAGTCGATCGACTGACATTGTTGGTCGATCGACTGACCTTGTAAGGTTACCCTTCGTTTTAATTGTTCTTAATCTTGTATTTAGCCAATCGAATGCATGCGACCAGTTAAATACCAATTTTGTGACCGACCCATTAGATCGAAAGATAGGGTAGGTTATTAGACCATCAATTAAATCGACTAAACTGTGCTAAGATCGGAAGATAGGTATAGTTTAGACCGTTAGTCGCTTTTCAGGACGAAAGTTAGTATTAGTGACATTAGGGACCTATAGCGAGATCGAGAGATGCTATATGTTAGGAGTGGACCGAGAGGACCTCCTTATTTCCCGCCTTACCCGTGTTTAATTCAGACCGACTTAGTTTGCTGCCGCCAAAGCTATAATGAACCGATCATCCTAGTACCCTTCTTTTATCTGTTTAAACTCGTATTTTTAGTTTATTGTCTCTGTTCACTTCTAGCTATAGACCAATTCAAACCAACCCCCATAATTGTTACCTCGGACTGATTATAAAACAACTAGAATTTACAACTGCCTCCTTGTGGTTCGACCCTGTTACCACTAGCCTAGGTTAGTCTTAATAGGAGATTATAAATTTTATCTTTGGTACTCACAACGACGGGTATCAAATTTTGGCGCCGTTGCCGGGGAGGCAATAGTCCTAATTTTAGTTGTTTTTATTTCCAGTCTTTCTCAGTTTAAGGGACTTTTGTTCCTTAAACTTTTCTTATATTCTTGTTGTAGTTTCATCTTATGCGCAGGTCACAGGGTGGAGAATTAGTACCATTGAACCCTGAGCTTGAGAGATCCTTGCGCGAGTTGAGGCGAACACAAAGAGTATTACCGACAGAGGAAGAGCTGAGTACTCTGTCAAGCTATCACGAGAACGATCTGTTCGAAGAAGACCCACAGTCTTCACCCGTTTCCACTTCTTCACCGAGACGAGTTACTTCTCCGGAAATTCCAGTCATGGCCGAGGAAGCAAGTATAGCTAGTTTTTCCGAGCCGACACCGACAACTTATATAAGGGGTTCGAATTACCGGAGATGCCAGAAATTCGAACCAAAGCCTGCCTACATTACCATGGTCGAGAGAAATCGGTTTGGTGGAGCCGCAAATGAAGATGCGAAGACATATGGAGACTTTTATCGACTCTCGCTGCTCCATTCCCCCACCACCGGGCGTGACCCGAGGATCAAATCAAAGAGACCATGTTCATCTTCTCCCTTCGTGATGCTGCAAGGGAATGGTATAGAGATTTGGACCGGACCGCTCTGGAGATCACTGATTGGAATACATTGGCATTGGCGTTCTACAAGAAGTACTTCTCTGCTTCAAGGACGATCGCTATTAGAGCTCAAATCACGGGCTTTAAACAAGGGCCAGATGAGAATTTCCACGAGGCTTGGGTCCGATTCAAGAAGTTGGTGCGAACCATACCGCACCATGGGTTTGAAAAGTGGAGCTTGTGCAATCATTTCTACAATGGGTTGTACGACGATCAGAGGGCCATTTTGGACGCTGCAGCCAACGGGAGATTTGCTGAAAATTTGGGAGCGACTAAGGGGTGGAAGATCATTGACGATCTAGCTACCCACAAGGCCGAGTACGGGAATTCGAGGGGAAACCAGAGAAGAGCTGCTGAGTCCTCTTCTGTTGCTGCACTTGAGGCTCTCACCGCGATATTTGACAAATATGAGCTAGGAGGAGCCTCTAAGGGTGGGATATACCAAGTCAATGCTGTGTCAGACGGTCCCTTCCTTTGTGAAAGGTGTGGAGTTGAGGGCCATGTCTCGAAAAATTGCCCTAGCCCTTTTGAATCTTGTGCTGCCTTTCAACACTATAGGCAGACGAACACCTATTACGAGCCACCGCACCCGAACTTGAGTTGGAGAAGCCAAAATGTCCAAAATCCAACCCAACCTCCACCGCAGCAACAACCCTATATACCCCCTCATCAAAAGCAACAGCAGTATCAAAAACCTCCTTATGTGCCGCAACAACAACAATCACAGAATTCTGAGTTCTCCGAGCTTAAGAATCTGTTGCTAAAGGAGTCCCAAGCAAGAGAGGCCGGGATGAAGTTACTTGAGAGCCAAATTGCTCAACTGGCTAGTAAAAGTAACACTCGAGCTCCCGGACACATACCCACTCAACCCGAACAAAAAGAGACCCTAAATGCCATCACCTTGAGGAGCGGGTCCACCCTTGATGGTCCTGCCATGGTTGAGGATGCTGTCGAGAAAGATGAGCCAGAAACAAGTCAAGAGAAAGCTTCAACGAACAAATCAAAGAAAAAAACGTCACAGAATTTGATCGATCGATCGATATACCTAGTCGATCGATCAAAACACGGGTTCCGGAGCTTCGAATCAGCTGCAACCCGATCGATCGATCGAGGAGGGTGGTCGATCGACCAATATCACTGCTGATGTTGAAGAGTTTCGTCCTTTAATGCCAACTAATCTACGAGACCACTTGTTTCGGGGTACCACAGTCCCGAAAATTTTGGGGCGGAACCCGAGTGTTGATGGGTCGATCCCGGCTCCGAAGTTCGATCCAATGACGGTCAATGGGTCTCATTTGAGACGGTCCGAGGAGGGGTCTAGCTTCAACAAAGAAAAGGTGACGGATTTCCACCAAAGTCCAAGGACGCGCGCGCGAATTAGAGGAGAGGGGCTAAGGTACTCCTTACATGACCCCATATCCCCAGAGAGACTCGTGCCGACTAAGGAACAGGTATCCTTTAGTAAATTTGAAAAAGTTATTCGTAGCTTGAATGTTCAGGTACCCTTCCTTGAGTTAGTTAACCAAGTACCAGCATATACTAAGTTTATGAAACAGTTGTTGTCAAAGAAAAAATCTCTTGAACATGTTCACACTGTTGCGCTAACTAAAGAGTCTTGCTCCTACTTGTCTCACACTGCGCCCCATAAGTTAGAAGATCCGGGCGGTTTTTCGTTCCTTGCAAAGATAGGTACCTTTTCTATCGAAAAGGCTTTATGTGACTTAGGAGCGAGCATAAGTGTCATGCCCTTGAGTCAGCTAGAAAGCTTAAGTTGACCAGGTTTGCAATAACTGAGATGACAGTTCAGATGGCTGACCGATCTGCGGTCGAGCCCATAGGAGTCCTAGAGGACATACCCGTCCAAATAGGGAAGTTTTTCTTTCATGTTGACTTTGTTGTCCTTGACATGCCTGAGGATGACCATATTCCCATCATTTTGGGTAGGCCATTTCTGCACACTGCTGGTGCAGTTATAGATGTCGGTCTAGGAACCTTGACTTTCAAGGTGGGAAAGCACTCTATTGTCTTCGCCCAGCCGGCTAAGAAAAAGGATCCCATGTGGCCCGTAACTTGTAACACGGTTTCTGAAAAGAAATCGTACTTTGTACTTCCCGACATGCCTATTTCTATTCCTGTTGTAACCCCTCCGCCCCAGATCGGGAGCAAACTGGAGGAAGATTTGTCTGTTTCTAATAATGCAGGAGCTGGTTTGGGGAAGAGCAAGCTGCAAGTTATTCCAGCCGCGATAAAGCCTATCATTCAAAGAGGAGGTCTTGGATGCCTAAGCTATGGGACTGATGAGGAAGTGGAAAATGAGCCAGCCAAGGTGAGATGGTCTGATTTGGAGTCTAACGATCCCAAGGGAGTCCTTGATTGGGTAGATGACGAAGCTGATCGGCTGTGCTCTCCGACTGTTGAAGCTAAGAAGGGTGCAACTGATAACATGAGCACCTATGAGGCTACCTCTAGTAGCCAGAAGCCGACGAAGTGGGCCATACCGTGGTCCTTCTTGATCAACTAGTAGTTGATCATGCTCGTTATAAACTTCTTTCTTTTTTTGTTAAGACATTTTTATTGCTTTTGTGTGCGCGAAAACTTCGCCTTTATTTCGTTTGCTTAGAATTTTCAAGTGTTTTAGACTTCGTTATGGGTTTTGCGCAATTTTGGGCGCGTACTATCGTGTATTTGCAGGTATTTAGAGCTTATTAGCTCAAATCATTGAGCAATTACGAAGAAATAAGGCACTGCAGCAGTGTTTTCAGTCGATCGACTGGCACCATTGGTCGATCGATCAATTGCGGGTTTACAGAGCTCTTGTTCTCGCCACCTGGTCGATCGACTGCCTCTTTAGGTCGATCGACTACTGCTGCTGCTATATTCGTTCACGACCTCTCCCCTGCTGTGTTTGGTCGATATGCGGATCTAAGGGAGCTTTCTACTCTACTTTATTTTCCGTCGAATTATCTATTTCTTCTTTTGTCTCATTTGTGCACAATTTCTACGCTTCAAAATTGTTTTCTTCGGTCTTATGCGTGGTGTCTTCTGTCTTTCAGGCACTCTTGTTGGTAGCACTGCTTGCTCTTTGAAACCTTCTAGCTCACGCTTTGGTTTGGGAGGTTTCCCTTTCTTTGCGCTTAAAGTCTTGTGAGTTCCCAAGTCTTTACTTTATGTCATTGTGTTTTTATTTCCCTTTTCTCGCAAATTCCCATTTCTCTTTTCTTCATCACATGATTTTGCACAATGGGGACATTGTGCGATTTGGTTTGGGGAAGGGTTTTGCGTCGCATATCATTTGCTTGCATTCACGTTTAATTTTGTTTTGCATTGTTTACTTCATTTCTCTTATACATACAAAAATTCAAAAAAATTGAAAAATTTCAAAAATTTCCATAAAGTGCACGTTTATTTTAGCATATAGGTCGAGTCGGAACGGTAGTATTTCTATGATGATTTTGCATTTGCACCTGTTTTGCCTGAGCCTTGCTAGATTAACATGTTATTAGTAGAATCGTAAATGCATATCTACGAGTTTTCGTTAAATTATTTGCTAGACTTGAGACTTGACTTTGAAAATTGGCAAGCTACACCATATTTCTGAGATTTAGAGCCTATAACTGGTGACATTCATGACCAGTTCATTTAGGAATGTGAGTAGTACTCCTTATGAAACATGTTTCCTTAATTTGCATGAATATGAATTTGATCTACTTAATACCTGTATGCATTCGGTTTGTGGTTTGTCGACACATGTGGTAGAGGTTTCCTTTTCTCGTTTTGCCCATAAACTCCACACTGCCAAAAACATCCTTTTTTTTGTCCCATTTGCTACATCCTACATATAGCCTGCCCCTGTCAAGCTAGTAGTCTGGTTTTTGGGATTGTTACTCGTTTTGGTAGCCATCGCTCTTTTGAGATGAAGTTGGGAAGATGAAAAGAAGAAAGAAAGAAACAGAAAAAAAAAGAAAAAAAAAGATGAAAAAGATTCGGAAAAGAAAAAAAAAAAAAGGAGTTCTGTACTGTTCAAAGCAGTCGATCGACTGCCCAATATAGTCGATCGACTGAAGTTCGAAGAGAAAAAGAAAAAAGTCAATTCGCATAATTTAATCCTTATCTTTTGGCGATTTTTGCTCCCATGTTTCATTCATATCCTATGGGGAGTTTATTGATTTAGTATTCTGGAGATTGTGAGTTTGTGCTTGTTATAGCACCGTTTCGTTGATATTGAGCGAGAAGTTGGATGTTGCCACTTGGCTCCGTTTTGGTACTAGCTTGATCACCTGTACCCCCACTTTGCCATGAAATGTTTTGCCTCTTCTTACCCATATCTCACATATCCCATATATACCTCGGCATGTGTCATTGGTCATCTGTTTGGTTGGAATGCGTATGTACGGTCGTAGAGATCACTTTCATATTTTATTGCTGGCATGTTTTCATAGGTCGTAGTTAGGTGAGAGTCTTTACAAAGTAATTCTTTCTATCTTACATCTATATCACCTGTGCTCATTTGAGTGATTTGAGCGACCCGCGAGAGTCCATTTTGAGAAGTCTCTATAGTCAACGGTTCAGCAATATTTTAACGACTTTATAATTCGTTTGCATGATTCACATCACTGATTGATTGTTAGTTGTGCATTAATTTGGCTTAGGCTTTACTTGTGCATCTCGCTCTGAGATTGAACTCGTTCCATTAGGTCATTAGACCGAGTCTAGTTCTTGCTTGGGGACAAGCAAGGTTTGGTTTGGGGAGATTTGATGCGTGTCTAAATTACGATGTTTCACATTCTTTTCTACACGCATTTCAGAGCTCAAATGTGCAATATATGCCTATATTTCCCTATTTTCCTCTACTTCCGTGTTTTTGTACTTTATTGCAGAAATGTGAAGAATTGAGCGGAAATCGAGCCAAATCCGTCCCCGAGTAATCTGCATTGCAAATGACGTAAAGGAATTGCTTAAGGAACGAGCTTGGTGCGCAATCCAAGGCCCAAAAGACAAGTCCACGAGTTAAAAGAAGTCAAGTAGCAGCTTAGCCGGTCGATCGACCAACCTAGTCGATCGATCGACCAAGGCTCGGTTCCGAAGCTCTTGTTCTTTGAGGAGCGATCGATCGACCAAGACCTTGATCGATCGACCGATTTCGATTCCAGACGAGATTTAGAAAGCCCGTGAGGTTTAGGTTTTAGAAATAAGTTGTTGCGTTGATTGCTATATAACGTAACACCAGTGTCTAGTTTCAGCATCGAATAATATATCAAGCTTTCATTCAGAATTTTACATCAAATTTTAGGGTTAAGTTCTCATTCAAGTTCTATATCGAATAGTTAGGGTTTGGGATTATCGTGAGCATTGGAGTTTCGGATCTTATAATCAATCTTTCCCCTGCAATTCGGTATTCTTCCTGTTTATTTTCAGTATATTCATTTTGCTAATAGGTTAGAATTGCTATTAGATTCCCGAAGTCGTCTTCATTATTGCATGTTAATTGTTTCCTTCCCTGTTTTAAGCATGAATTCAGTAGCTATTTTTATCGTTTATGTTATTGTTTCTACCCTTAGCATGAGTAGCTAAATCTTTAGTGCTAGGATGTAGGGGAATTGTAGCATAGGCGGCATTAGATTGAACACGGACTGAACCCGCGTGTCAGTCGATCGACTGACATTGTTGGTCGATCGACTGACCTTGTAAGGTTACCCTTCGTTTTAATTGTTCTTAATCTTGTATTTAGCCAATCGAATGCATGCGACCAGTTAAATACCAATTTTGTGACCGACCCATTAGATCGAAAGATAGGGTAGGTTATTAGACCATCAATTAAATCGACTAAACTGTGCTAAGATCGGAAGATAGGTATAGTTTAGACCGTTAGTCGCTTTTCAGGACGAAAGTTAGTATTAGTGACATTAGGGACCTATAGCGAGATCGAGAGATGCTATATGTTAGGAGTGGACCGAGAGGACCTCCTTATTTCCCGCCTTACCTGTGTTTAATTCAGACCGACTTAGTTTGCTGCCGCCAAAGCTATAATGAACCGATCATCCTAGTACCCTTCTTTTATCTGTTTAAACTCGTATTTTTAGTTTATTGTCTCTGTTCACTTCTAGCTATAGACCAATTCAAACCAACCCCCATAATTGTTACCTCGGACTGATTATAAAACAACTAGAATTTACAACTGCCTCCTTGTGGTTCGACCCTGTTACCACTAGCCTAGGTTAGTCTTAATAGGAGATTATAAATTTTATCTTTGGTACTCACAACGACGGGTATCAAGTAGCGTGGTTACTCGATCGAGTAGGGGGTCACTCGATCGAGTATGTGGGGTACTCGATCGAGTATCGGGTTTTCAGCGAGGGTTTTTAATCGCGTTCTGTTAAATCCGCAAATCATTTTCGCCTCATTCCTCCTATCCTTCAGTCGCCTCTTTCCCTTCCCTTCACCATAAAACCTCCATGGAAGCCCTTTGAAGGTCCTTGTGCCTTAGGAGAGCATAGTTTGAGTCGGGTAGCGGTCTTTTGCCGGATTTCTCTTTATAGGTCTGTCATCATCATCATCCGTACCTTTGTCTTTACAGTTAGGGTTTGCTTGATAGTAATAGGTGATTGTGTTGTGCTTATAGGCTTTGGTTGGTTGCTGGATATGTCATATGTTAGCATGGATTGGTTGCAGTTGCTTAAAGGTAGGTTCACCTACTCAGTTTCTGTAGATGGTCTAGTGTGTTGGTTGTTGTGGTTGTATTGTGGTTGTTGTGTGTTGTCGTATTCGTATTGACGGTTGTTGTTGATGTTGTATTGTGATTGCTGGTTGTTTGTCTATGGTTCTCGAGATGCGTTCTCGGCTGAGTGGAGTCACTTGCGGGAGTGGCTTCACGCCCTAGTTTCGCCCTTCGTGGAACCCGCCACAGAAGGGGATGTGCACATTAATGGGACAGGGTTATCGCTCAGTATGATGAGCGGGGATTTGGTGGGTACGGCTGCGGTCCCCCACTGGCAGGGCTGGTCCAGTGGACAGTCGGTGACGGAGATTGATCTGTGTGGGTGTGCTTGTGTGTGGCTGATTGTGTTACATTGAGTTGTTAGTGTTGTTGGCTTTATTGTGTTTTATCTCAGTACTGACCTTGTGTGGTTGTCTTCTTGTTTTATGTGTCTGCCGTGATCCCTTATGGTGAGCAGTCTGTCTTAGCAGGTGTTGATGTCGTTGATAGCTGGAGTCCGGGCAGGGATGAGTCTTCACGAGATTTGATAGTTATAGCGAGTAGTCTTTGGGTTGTATCGTTTGTATCATCAGTTGGTTTTAAGTCACTTGTAATATAACATAATAGTTCTTTTATCGACATTTGATTATTACTGTCCTCGGGCAACCGAGATGGTAATGCCCTTATATGCTAAGGAAGGCCTAGTTAAGGCTCCTCTGGATATGGGGGTGTTACAAAGTGGTATCAGAGCGACGATTTTGGAACCTGTAACAAATGAATTTAATGAACGTAGTGAGTCTAATAAAATGAACCTGGTGTATGTATAATGGGAGCCCCGCTGATGCTAGGTTTTGGGTGAGTAGGCGCCCTCATTTCAAAATCTTGGCCCCATAATACTTAAGCCAGTCACATGGTGTGGGAATGTGGAGTCCATGTGTATATGTATGATGTGTATGTTAATAGTGTCGGAGTTATCTGAGGTCGAGTCTTTGCTAACATAGAGATGGGTATAATGGTTGCGTTTGGATGATGCTTAGTGAAGTTTTGGCTTGATTAACGAGCTTGTATGATGATTCCGGGATACGTGACAAAAGTCTATGTGATAGAAATGCGTGAAATGTGAAAGTGTATGCCGTAATATGAAAGTGATTATGTGAGAGTTGGCTTCAAGTGGTTGGTAATGGTAATACTATGCGAGTTTATAAGTCCTACGGTAGCTATAGTGTAATAGTTATAGGAATTGTTGAGTTATATTATGAAATATGGCATATAGTAATGCATATATGCCTTGTTTATTGGTTGAAATTTTTCCGCTGCGTGACAAACGATTTATGTAAGATGATTTGCTTACGATTGGATTTGGAATATGATAGATTAATTTGTTATGTAGAGTATACATTATACTTTTATGACATGTGAAAGGACGAATTAATGTTAATTATATGTTTCGTGTGGATGTGAACACGAGTTTGGTAGTAATGCGGTAAGATAAGGTTAAGTAAAGTATGATAACGTGATTATGCTTATGAATGACTCGGTAGCAGGTAAACCGAGTTGAGTAATTTGTTGTAGCATAGTATGGCATGAGCCTTAATTGTTGAGACGATACGTTAAGCTTGAGAAATAATAGTAATGCGTAAGCGAGTGTGATAATTAGTGCCGAATTCCGAACTTAGTTTGGAATCGACACGCGATGTTGTTTTTGCAGGAATCTTCAAGTTACTTCGTATTTCTGACCGAGTACTTAACTATACTTGACCGAGTGCGAGTGCGTACTAGACCGAGTAGACCTCACTCAATCTAGTTGGGAAGCTATGACGTCGAGATGTGGAAACATTTATGCAGATACTCGATGAAATAGCTCCTACTCGATCGAGTAGGGTGGTACTCGATCGAGTACCCAAGGCACTCGATCGAGTAGGCTACAGTACAGAGCCACTTACGGGTTTCTTAAAACCCCTATTCTTTCTATTTCTTCTCATTCTTCTTCTATATTTCGAACCCTAAGCCTAATTCCTTCTCAAAAGCTTTCCTCATTTTGTGTTGGTTGTGATTCTTGGGGTTATTTCCTTTGTTTGATTTCGTTTCTTTACTTTACTACTTAATCAAGGTATGCTTTTCTTCCTAATTTACATGATTTATTGATTTGAATGTGTTAGAATAATGATACAATCTGAAATTTTCAATTCTTATGATCAATTTATTGCTTTTAATTGTTGAAATATGATTCACATGCCCTCTTTCTTTGGTTGTTGGTGATTAATTGCTGTAAAATAGGCTAGAAATTGCCAATATTGAAGCCGAAATTTCTAGGGTTACAAAATTGAAATTGATTTTTGATTGTTTTACATTGATTAAATGATGGAATTGAGAATTATACATTGTTTATATCATGTTGAAGGATGGATTTTGATGATTTCCACCTTAGAAAGTTGCCTTAAAACTCCGTCTTAAAAGTGCCTCAAATGGAAATTCGTGATTTATATTTTATATTTTATATTTGGAATTTGGTATTGTATATGTCTGTTTAAATAAAGGTTGAACTTCAATATGATAGTAGTGATGATAATTGATGAAAAACATGCCAAAATAATTACAGCTGTAGAGACCGTCTGAAGGTTTAATTAAGTTGTTTGTTTCTAATATTGAAGGTGATGATGATATGTTCTAAATTACTTCTCCATGAACTTGTATAATTGCCTCACATGTTATTGGGAGTGTTATGGAGTAGCCTTAGAATCATGCTAGGTTGTTGGAATTTGTTGAGCATGTGTGTTCACCATGATAAATTTTTCACAGCTATGATTTATGAGTAGCTATAAACTGAGTTTATATGTCAAAATTGAGAAAACTGTTGGTGAATGTGTGTACCTAACTGAGTATTCAAAGTTTAATGGCATGAATTATGTGCTCCACATGTCGAACTTGTTGATGAATTGGTGTACTTGGCTGAGTATGTAAAATTCAAATTGCGGAAAGTATATGCTTTACATGTTTATGCAAGTTGTTTAAGTTATATGCTGAAACAGATACCGAGACCGAACGTCGGGACCCGTCAAAGTAAATGGGGGAGGGTGACACAGCTTGAGATTGGGGAGGGGAGTGGACCCGTGGTACCCGCAGTTCCGGAGTACCCTTCTGTTGTGTTTGTAGATTTCAAACAGAGAGAGCGTTTCGTAGTTTTGCAAAAACGCAAAATGAGGCCGACGAGGTGTATAGACATTACACTTTTGGAGGAGTTGGGAATAGAGACGGATGTCCGTCACATATTCGAGACTTTGGGTTTTACGGGGTTGTATAGACTGAGGAAACATTCCTACCCTTTTCTCACCTTGGAGTTTATGAGCTCCTTTATCTATAACCCAGCTGCCCAGACCGTTGAGTTTCGGTTGATGAACACCAGTTTCTTGCTTTCTATGGACCAATTTGCTTCTCACCTTGGGTTGGCCAAGCCTCCCAAGGACTCCATCACCGATATCCCTGCTGAGTGCGGTGTCTGCCGCCTAATGCCTTGTCTGACCGGAAAACCAGCTCCCACCTCAAGTAACATGCTGATTAACGATGTTCAGCATGTCACATTGAGGATCTTTCTTCGTTCCCTCTCGAACCTCCTTTATGATCGACCGGATATTAGTAAGCTGAACAACCATGAGGTGTTACTTCTGATGTCTTACTTGAACCCGGAGCGGGCCAGGAAAGTGGTCTTTAATGCTCCTTCCATCGTCTGTGCTGCCCTTGACTTGATGGCCACCGCCTCTTCTCGGTACTTGAGTTGTGGCGCTATCGCCACTCGGTTAGCTGAAAAGCTAACCTCCTTTGAGGCTTCTCCAAGGTATGTGCCTCTGGCTACCCTAGTGCCTACCATGGACCGTGACTACTATCTCGACCTGAAGTGATTGAGAACTTTGGCTGACGGTAGCCTAGCTTGGAGGGTATGGGGCGTGAGTTGGATGGGGATTCCGGCTCCTGAGCACCTTCCACCGACTGATCCGTTAGAGCCGGTGGTGACAGCTGTTGACTCCGACGAGGAGGAGTAGGATGATGACGTGCCCCGTCAGTTGCAGACCTACCTCATCGATGACATGATCCTAGAGGTGATGCCCGAGCCAAAGAAGGGGGAGAACGCGACGGTCACGGAGGAGAGACCCAGGTTGGGGAGAGGACCCCACAGAGTGAGAGAGAGGACCTCGGGGACTAGGTCACGGCCGGTAGCACCACAGCAGCAGCAACACCCTTTTCCGTGCTACCCTTACCTCGACACCTCGGAGACGCGATCCAGCTACTTGGCAGAGAGAGTGTCATCTACTTTGACACTCAGGAATATGCACGAGATGGCGTACACTCAGGGGATTGGGACCGAGGGACCGCATCCGGTTTGGTGGAGTGGTGTTGGGGATTATAGTGGGGTTTTCCACTCCTACGGGGTGGATCAGTCGACGTGGGGGACACCTCAGTCCTTTCCCTACGGTGGTTTGACCCCTTGGCATGTTGGTCCGGGAGTTGGAGCGGGGGTTGATCCGGGCATTGGGACATCGGGAGCGGGTACGTCTGGAGGTGGTGGTGGTGATGATGAGGTGATGGTTGAGCAGCAGCAGCAGGAGGAGTGATACTCCTCGTTTCTATCTTTGTCTATGGTTGTTGGCATTAGATGTCGGTATTGTTATTAGATATTAGTAGTTGTTTTCGTTGAAACTTTGGTTATGGACCTATATTGTTGGCCATAAGGCCGGATCTGATAGTTGACCTGGTTGCAGGATGTTGGGAGTCGGGGAGTCATCCCGACTCAAGTTACGAGACGGTTATGTATATATATGTGTTAGTTTATGACAGGTTTTATAAGGCATTTGACCTGTAGGTACTCGACAGAGTACCCCCATACTCGGTCGAGTAGCTACAGGCATGACAGAATTGATGCATTCTGATCTTGAGGCTACTCGATCGAGTAGCCAAGATACTCGATCGAGTAGCATGGCACTCGATCGAGTACCCTTACATACTCGATCGAGTAGCACTGTTACAGGAACTTTTCGAAAATTAAAAGTGTTTAATTGTTTTATAATTATACGGTTGACGTTTGGCATGGTTCGTGATGCTTAGTAACACCTTCGAACCGTTAATTTCATATGCTAGAAGTCGTGCTTGAGTTTCATATACATTTTCATCATAAATGGTGAAGTAACGATGGTTTCTTGTTGTTTTATTATTAAATCCGCCATATTACGATCTATTCATCAAAGTTACATCTTTTCATACGCTTGTGCATACGTTATTAACGTGCTTTTTCGACGGCGGCTAGTTATTCCGGTGGTTTGTGTATGATTTCTAATTTAACGAGTATAGGCTTAGTGAGTAATGTCCATAACAAATAATATGGTTCTACTTTATGTTATGATACAAGCAACAGGTAATATGTGTGGTAATTTTGGTGGTGAACTTCGGGGACGAAGTTCCTTTTAGAGGGGAAGAGTAATGTCGCAAAATAAAAAGGCTGATTTTGAAGTTGTGTTGTTATTCGTTTATAATGTTTTGTTGCTTAATTACAAAATTTTCTAGTGCTTTTATCACATTGCTTATATGAAGTGTACGTGGTTACTTTAGTTCATTGAAGTGAATGTGATAGTATGTGATAAAGAGTTAGTTGTGGTGCAATGTGTCGTAATAGAATCGCGTTGTTGAGTAACATGGTGGTATTAGTTGTACAATATGAAATTGTTATGAGATACGTTTCGGATCGATAGTTGTTACCATATGATGGGTGATCGTCGTTTGTGCTGGTTCGTATTGCGAGGTTGATGTTTTATATATGATAGTTTGTAAGGATGGATGTATACATATAGAGTGACAATTGATAATGATGATGTTTATATGATAGCTGTAAGAGTCGATATGAATAGAGCGTTAGATAATGATGATATGATGACATATGGGATGGCGTCTCAGGGAAGTAGGTGATTTGTGTCGAAAGAATAGTGATGTCGTGTCTTCCCGTGTCTTGTGCGTTGAGTTAGAAGAGTTGAACTTCGGGGACGAAGTTCTTTTTAAGGGGGGAAGACTGTAATACCCGCCCTTTTAGGGACCCTTTGACCAGCGTTGACTGACCTGGGGAGTGGGAATAGTTCTTAGAAGTGCGTGCCAAACTATCTTGGGTTACGTGTCTTGTGTGGTACTCGATAGAGTAGAGGCTACTCGATCGAGTAGCGTGGTTACTCGATCGAGTAGGGGGGTCACTCGATCGAGTATGTGGGGTACTCGATCGAGTATCGGGTTTTCAGCGAGGGTTTTTAATCGCGTTTTGTTAAATCCGCAAATCATTTCCGCCTCATTCCTCCTATCCTTCAGTCGCCTCTTTCCCTTCCCTTCACCATAAAACCTCCATGGAAGCCCTTTGAAGGTCCTTGTGCCTTAGGAGAGCATAGTTTGAGTCGGGTAGCGGTCTTTTGCCGGATTTCTCTTTATAGGTATGTCATCATCATCATCCGTACCTTTGTCTTTACAGTTAGGGTTTGCTTGATAGTAATAGGTGATTGTGTTGTGCTTATAGGCTTTGCTTGGTTGCTGGATATGTCATATGTTAGCATGGATTGGTTGCAGTTGCTTAAAGGTAGGTTCGCCTACTCAGTTTCTTTAGATGGTCTAGTGTGTTGGTTGTTGTGGTTGTATTGTGGTTGTTGTGTGTTGTCGTATTCGTATTGACGGTTGTTGTTGATGTTGTATTGTGATTGCTGGTTGTTTGTCTATGGTTCTCGAGATGCGTTCTCGGTTGAGTGGAGTCACTTGCGGGAGTGGCTTCACGCCTTAGTTTCGCCCTTCGTGGAACCCGCCACGGAAGGGGATGTGCACATTAATGGGACAGGGTTATCGCTCGGTATGATGAGCGGGGATTTAGTGGGTACGGCTGCGGTCCCCCATCGCGGCGAGGTTGGTCCAGGTGGACGATCGGTGTGACGAGATTGATCGGTGTGGGTGTGCTTGTGTGTGGCTGATTGTGTTACATTGAGTTGCTAGTGTTGTTGGCTTTGTTGTGTTTTATCTCAGTACTGACCTTGTGTGGTTGTCTTCTTGTTTTATGTGTCTGTCGTGATCCCTTATGGTGAGCAGTCTGTCTTAGCAGGTGTTGATGTCGTTGATAGCTGGAGTCCGAGTAGGGATGAGTCTTCACGAGATTTGATAGTTATAGCGAGTAGTCTTTGGGTTGGATCGTTTGTATCATCAGTTGGTTTTAAGTCACTTGTAATATAACATAATAGTTCTTTTATCGACATTTGATTATTACTGTCCTCGGGCAACCGAGATGGTAATGCCCTTATATGCTAAGGAAGGCCTAGTTAAGGCTCCTCTGGATATGGGGGTGTTACAGTAGTATATGAGTATTAATAATCGATTTTAAGGTAAACCACATTACAAATATCTAGTACATATTATTTTGTGGGATTTTGGGATAGTCTTGGGTGCTACTTATTAGAGGGCTTCTATTTTGAAGTCATGGATGATCATCCTAATGTATTTTCTAGCTCAAGAACAAATGAAGGTAGGAGACCTTCATTTGTGCCCATTTGGCCGAATTTTTGATGGTGAGAAAACGATTTTCTTATCTCTTGTTATTTAGTTTGCATGCATAAGATCAACAATTTATTTTATGACTAAATAAATTAATTCATATATGAATATGTAAATTAATGAGATTAATGATTTCCAACATATACAACCATCACAACTATCTATTACTACCTCTATAAACATAACTGAAAACAAGGACGACGATGATGATGACGACGACATACCTATTACATAGCAATCCGGCGTCGAGACAGCTACCCGACTCAAGCATCCCATCCTTAAGGTGTTCTCACTCACAAAGGCTTCAAGAAGGTGAACCATGGTGAAGGAGAAAAGAGGTGACGACATTTAGGTTTAGGAAGAAGGTAGAGAAATGATTTGGGGTTTCACGATTTACGATTTATAATTCCCCGCTGTAAACCCGTTACTCCATCGAGTAACCAACTTACTCGATCGAGTGACCTCTACTCGATCGAGTTCCCAAGTTACTCGACCGAGTAGCCACAGCTAGATCGAGTAAAAAGTACACAAAGACTCACATCGTCACAAGTCATCACTCGTAAGGTTTCCTAAGGTCAAGATAGGTGTTTAAGGTCAGTCAACGTCGGTCAACGGGTTCCTAAAAGGACGGGTATTACAGTCTTCCCCCCTTAAAAAGAACTTCGTCCCCGAAGTTCGGCTCATCCTTCCCTCACGACACAAAGACAAAGGAATCGAGGTAACCACCACTGCTTATCCGACACCGGTCAACACGATCGTTTAGAAATACCATCCCGCTATGCATGTTCATCAGCCATCATCATCATCTACCCTAGCACATATTACACAACACGACTCCCCATCGATTCACCAAACACACATTGTACACAGGAACAACCAACTCGACTATTACTTGCACTCATCTCATGTTATTACTCAAACGTAAACAAACACAACTATCAGACTACTCCTTCATCAATTACTTGCCAACAACTATCAGTTACAAAACACTCAAAAACGACAGTCCTATTACTGATTCAAAACAACACATCATTCATTCCACTCTATTACCTCAACCACACAACACTATTCCCAATTTGATTACAACACAGAGGACAACTAATTGAAAATAACAAACTACTACTCAATTACAAACTACTACTCAATTGCACAACAACTACTACGAAATTACCCAACGACCATTTTAAATACTTCAAAATTGTCATAAAATACTATAAAATTGTCATAATTCCATCATTTTCCTTTGCGACATTACTCTTCTCCTCTTAAAAGGAACTTCGTCCCCGAAGTTCACCAACAAAACAACTTTACGAATAAACAGGTCGATAAATATTATTCCATATAGACATTACGAACGAACCATATTACGTATTTTGACTCATGTCAACTACGACACTTTATTGACATTATATACATATGACTCATATATGCGAAACTATTGGCAAAGAGAACCACACAATTAGGCATTCTATTATCAACTATCAACCATGGCATCAATTACTTTCTTATATAACCACACAAATTATACAAGAAGGATTATAACCAATACACACTACGTTACCTGAGACAATATGATTTAGCATACAAAATTATATAAATATCATCGAAATTGCATAAGTTATTCAAATATGCACAATTGTATAACCACCGTTGAGATGGAACAATGATATAAGACATCCACAACAAGAAACATTATAACAAGAACCACCACACGAAGATAGAAACAAATGTTTAAACGAAATAGGCACCCAACAGTGTGTAGACACCTCAAAATATCTACCTAGCCTTACGGGTACCCGATGACGAGGCTCGAATTTAATGACTAAATGAAAATTGACAATGTTATAATTTAAGGCTCTTTACGCTTATTTCCCGAAAATCACTCAAAATAGCATAAAACCATTCATAAATATTCCTCCCATTCATTCCAACTTAACACATCATTTATAACCAAACCTTACTATTAATTACCTTTTTTTTATTAATAGGTCCAAATCATAAGGCAATCCACCTTGTTAATTTATTATTATAATACTCAAATGTATTTGGTTAGTAGTCCTACACTCATGCTAACCGAAACGAAAGGGAAAAGAAACGAAGGTGCTATTATTATCATATCCTAAGTGTGATCAAAGAAGAATTATGGCCTAATTATCCAACGCATGAGATGAGTAGTTGTACTATGTGAAGACTTAGTGGCACATATTTGTGATAAGAAGATTGCACGAACTACAATTCGAAAGGATGAAGGTCAGAATTAAATACAAGAGTTAAATTCTTATCTCCAAAACCTCCTCAAACTCTAACCTTAATATCCCAGACGAATTACGCGTACCCAGTCAGTATAAATACCATCCGTTCCATTCAAGACAGGAGGACAGACGAGATTCACATAATACCGAATGATTTAATACAAGATCAGTCCCACAAATTCCACATTCCCATACAAATTATCCGTCTCAAATATATTATCCCAATCTTTAAATCAAACCATTTACATAAATTGTCCCAGGTTTATATAAAGCGCATAAGAAATGTTAATTAACGACAAAAAAACAAATTCATTAATAAATCAACACTCACATAGGCCCGAGGTACCGATATCAAATAAGTTTTCTTTACTTTTTCTATTTCGTTGATTTATTTATTTACTTTATTTATCATATTATTGTGCGTAAACTAACCTCGCTACCTTGTCTTTGTAAATATTTGTATCGTTTTTCGTATTCTTTTCGTCAGTTTCGTCAAATATATAATATTATAAATAAATAGTAGAGGCCGTCAGTTTGATGGGCGATCCGGGTGCCTAACACCTTCCCTGATCGTACCTTTACCCCCGAATCCGCAATCTTTGGTTCAGACCGGAGTGACGGATCAGTCCCCATACCAGGGATCAAAAGGAGTCTTTTCCGTTAACTTTATTTTTGTATGTTTTTTTATAAAATCTACTGGCGACTCCATATTATTTACCTATTTTTCAAAAAGGAGATTTTTTTTCAGGGATCTCACTGTGGCGACTCCGCTGGGACTTATCAAGAGGGTAAGACTAGAGTTGGCATAAAGGGCCGCAGGCCGATGGGCGGCACAGCCAGGCACGACCCACAACACGGCACGGCACGGCCCGGCGAGAAAATCAAGGAAGCACGGGCACGGCACGAACGGGCTTTGGACGGGCTCCGACGCGATTTTCATCAAAAATCCGTGCCTAGGCACGGCACGGCCGAAGACGGTGGAGCCCGACGCACCGGCACGACGGGCTTGGCACGGCCCGGCATGAAGAATGGCCCGTTTATTATTATTTATTAAATAAAAAGTACAGTAACATTTTACAAAATATATATTTAAGCCATTAATCATCATTTATTAAACTAAAAGTACACTAATATTTAATAAAATATATATTTAAACCATTAATCATCATTTATAAAATAAAAAGTACTAAAAATATATCAATTATGTAACATTTTTTTTAAATAAAAAAAATATTAAAACACATGGGCGTACCCACCAAGACACGAAAAGACATGGGCAGACGCGCCAAAGACGAAAAATGGTCGTGCCTTGAGCGGGCGCGCGTAGATTTGGATTAGTGGGCCCGATGGCACGCCGCGAGCCCGAGCCCAATATCCGTGCAGGCCGGGCCAATTTTTGGGAAAGCGCGATGGGCGCGCAAGACGCGGCCGCCAAGACGCCCATTGCCTACTCTAGGTAAGACTTGAAATTTAGTTGTAATATTCTATATTTGACTTTTTTTTTTCTCTTTTCTTTTTTCAGACAAGCAGTAGCATTCACAACAAAATTACCCATCTTCAAAAATCGAAAGCATACCACCAGACGACCAGAAGTCAAACGCTCCCATATTGAATAATTTTCTGTTTGGACTTCTTTTTGTTCATCAACTGCGTATTTTCTTTCTTCCTTTTTCAATAGATTGCTGCTTGTACATATTTTATGATGCTCCCACTCTTTATTTAATTCTAACGTTTTATCTCGTGATTTTGATATATTATTTCGGACAAAAAAGGTGTGGGAACAAGTTAAGCCAATATCACGCCATTTAAATTTATCCTATTCACCCTCGTAAAATATGTTGATCTTAGAAGGTCCATTCGACCGACTGGCGCTTTGGCATATTTTCCACTCATGACGTCGCGTTTTGGCAACTCGTCTCATCCATATGACCGTGAGACAAAAAGTGGTAGAGATCTTTCTTGGGTATTTTAATGTTGTGAGTACCCAATTTCTAACCCGTAAACCTAACCATAGATCCCGTAGAACCTTTGATTAGGATTATTGATTGTTTATTTGTTTGTAATCTTGTAAATATTGTCAGTGCCCATGAGTTATTTTATCGTATCATAAAATTAAATTACCTTACCTTGCGTCCAGCTAATTTCTTTGGATCATGCTTCTCATTTTTAGACGATAAGTTTGCATAGTTTGTGAAAGTAGTCTATTTAATACTCCTAGAATAATACACTAGCCCCACACTCATAAGTCCTACGTACATCGTCTAGCCATCAGTAATTAGTACTTTTTGTTGTTACATTATAGTCTTACATATGTAAAATAATTTAGCTATTTGCATCCAGATCTCATATTTAAGTCTCATGTGTATCGTTTAGTTAAATTAACTATTAGTTACATATCTACATCTGTCGTAGTTAGCCACTTATCCATCTTGAGTTTGCGTTGCCAGTTAGCTAAAAAAAGGTTGCATCATCATTAGCCATTGCTGGTTTCCATAGGCCTTGGATCATACATTAACATTTGCATTGTACATATCGTCTTCAAATTTTCTTTCCTTTAAAAAAAAAAAAACAAAAAATTTTCATTAAAAAAAGGGTCTTAGTTTAATTTCGCTTTTGAAAAAAAAACCCTACGAATTTTCTTTTCGATTCTTTTCTTTTGTCTAAAAAGACTCAATTGTGATCTGTGTTAGAAACTTGTACAACAATGTTACACATAAAATGCCTTTGCCACTTCCAAGTTACCCTCGTCATTTTGCAACAAAAAGAAATTGTAGTCAAAGCAGGCTAATCCCATTCCATGAATTCAAACTTGACCTACCGTAGCTCATTAGTCTTTTGCCATGAAAGAGCAATCCACAATTATATTGGAAGGGCACCATGTGATCACTAATTTGTCTCTACCTATAATTTACTACACTTAGCATTTCACTATAAAATAGGACCATCCTAGTCCTTTTTGAGTTGAATAAATAAATACGAGCATATGTTATTTTTATTAGTCACTTGTTCTACTTTTTACCCTTAACTAGTAGAATAGATTTGAAATACTTTAGGTCGTATCTTTTTAGTGTAGATCAATCGACCTCTTAGAATCAGCCTGAACAAGGGCGTGCATTTGACCATCTTTTCCATCTCTTGTGGTGTGATAATTCCTTGACCGCCGTGTCTCTAGGTGACCTCTAGGTTTGGAGACTACATCTTTCTACCCCATTCGTCAAATGACTACCAATCTAAATGAGCACAACTCTCTATCTAGCAGATTCGTCAATTTCCCACGTTTCGAATGATTTCCCAAATGAGCACAAATTGCTTTCTACCAGATTCATAACTTCTCATATCTAAAATGACTACTACATGAGCACAAACTCATATGATCAGCCATTTTAGCAAATATTATCATCCATTTCCATTGATGATAGAAAACTAGCTCGAACATATTCAAACTAGATTCCTAGTACACCCGTGTCTAAACATACTAAACAAGACACGAGAGCGCGCACTCCGTGCTGTTTTATAGGTGACCACTAGTCCCTTAAAACGAACTTAAGATGTGAGTCCAAATTCCAATACAAGTTCAAAATACCCACAGTAAAGACTCTCATAAGTCAACAAAAATACTCAGTCAAAGTTGAAATCAACTCTAGTGACAAAAGTCTCAAAAGTCAAAGACCAAAATGTTCTCAAATAGATTGAAATCCAGTTTCGAGACTCTCAAATATTCAAAGAGAAAAATTATGATCTCAAAGAGATATGAATCCAGTGTCAAAAAACTTAAAAATTCGCAAGACAAAAAAAAAAGTTCCAGTAAAAAAGACAAAAAAATCTCCAGTCCAAGATGCAAATAAAAATTTCAAAGTAGTCATTTTCCATTTCTTAGACAAGTCAATATCCACAGTTACATTGTCTCCATTCCTCTTGGGACGATCCTTTCATTCATTTAGGTGAGTGAGAGAGGCACACATGTCTCCAGTGTCTTCTAACACCATAGAACCTTCTACTCCATTCCATTTATCACCCTCGTTTAGCATCTAAGAATTCGGGGGATGTACACTAAATTTATACGGTCATAAAAGTATTTTGGTTCTATGGTATTAGTTTTGCTTAATTAGTAGAGCTTGTTACTTTAAGGAGGACAAAACTCATCAAAAATATGACTCAAATTCACATGTAAAAAAAATGATAAATATTCTCCACACCAGAGATATTTCCAGAGTACTAGTGTCCAGTCTTTCTACTTGGATCACATTTGGGTCAGACCCCATGTTTTTCAAAATCTTTTCAAAAAAAAAAAAAAAAAAATCTCAATTCAAATGTTTTCAAAAAAAAAAGAACTCCATTTTTGCATTCATCAGTGCATCATATCTAGGTCTCTAGGACATGCATTTACATTTTTGGTGTCATATATTTGTCACTAACTGCTTCAGTCGACTACTTTGTCATTCATCTTCCAGATTCACCCAAAGTGGGGGCTTTCTCAAAAAGTCTCATCTCCTCGTAAAATAAAATTTTGCCAGTTTCAAAGCCAATAAAAAATTTTCAATCAGCCTTTCTGCGAAATAAATTTTGCAATTCTCCAGCCCTTTTCGTGAAATAAAATTTTACGATCCTCAAATCAGCTTCTTTTTTCGAAATAAAATTTTGAAATTAAACTTGGTCGGCAGGCCCTGACATGCATTTTGAGTTCTTAAAATAAAATTTTCTGAACTTATCCTTTTGCGAAATAAAATTTTGCAATTTTCAAATCAATTGGTCGGCAGGCCCTGACATGCATCTGAGTTCATAAAATAAAATTTTCTGAACTTGTCTTTTTTGCGAAATAAAATTTTGCAATTTTCAAATTTATCGGTCGGTGGGCCCTGACACGCATCTTAGTTTGTAAAATAAAATTTTACATTCTATCCTTTTTCAAAATAAAATTTTGAATTCACTGGTCGGCAGGCCCTGACATGCATTTGAGTTCTTAAAATAAAGTTTTCTGAACTTACCCCTTTTTGCAAAATAAAATTTTGAATTCACTGGTCGGCAGGCCCTGACATGCATTTGAGTTCTTAAAATAAATTTTTTTTTTTTGAACTTTCCTCTTTGCGAAATAAAATTTTGCAATTTTCAAACTTATCGGTCGGCGGGCCCTGACACGCATCAAAGTTTGTAAAATAAAATTTTACGATCTTATCCATCCTTTTTCAAAATAAAATTTTGAATTCCTTGGTCGGCAGGCCCTGACATGCATTTGAGTTCTTAAAATAAAATTTTCTGAACTTGCCTTTTTGCGAAATAAAATTTTGCAAATCCTAGTTTGTAAAATCAAATTTTACATTCTAATCCTTTTTCAAAATAAAATTTTGAATTCCTCGGTCGGCGGGCCCTGACACGCAATCGAGCTTGTGAAATCAAATTTTGCAGGTTCACCCTTAAGCTAAACAAAGTTTGGCTATTCCAGATTCCAGACCAGCAAAACAAAGTTTTGCTTTACCAGATTCCAGACCGGCGAAACAAAGTTTTGCCATGCCAGTTTCCAGAATGGTGAAACAAAGTTTTACCAACTCCATTCCAGTTTGACAAAACAAAGTTTTGTCATGCCAGTTCCAGACCAGCTGAACAAAGTTTGGCTATACCAGTTCCAGACCAATGAAAAAAAGTTTCACTATGTGAGTTTCAAACCAACGAAACAAAGTTTCGTTGCACCAGTTCCAGCTTCATTCCAGATTAGTAAAACAAAGTTTTGCTAAGCCAGCTCCAGTTTCCAGCTACTCCATACAGATAATGTAAGAGGCCCAGGTATGTTTCTTATCTTTTATCTGTCCCGACCGGACTACTTTGACCTTCGTCTTACTCAGACTCGGTCAAAGTGGGGGCTTCTGTAGACACCTCAAAATGTCTACCTAGCCTTACGGGTACCCGATGATGAGGCTCGAATTTAATGACTAAATGAAAATTGACAATGTTATAATTTAAGGCTCTTTACGCTTATTTCCCGAAAATCACTCAAAATAGCATAAAACCATTCATAAATATTCCTCCCATTCATTCCAACTTAACACACCATTTATAACCAAACCTTACTATTAATTACCTTTTTTTTATTAATAGGTCCAAATCATAAGGCAATCCACCTTGTTAATTTATTATTATAATACTCAAATGTATTTGGTTAGTAGTCCTACACTCATGCTAATCGAAACGAAAGGGAAAAGAAACGAAGGTGCTATTATTATCATATCCTAAGTGTGATCAAAGAAGAATTATGGCCTAATTATCCAACGCATGAGATGAGTAGTTGTACTATGTGAAGACTTAGTGGCACATATTTGTGATAAGAAGATTGCACGAACTACAATTCGAAAGGATGAAGGTCAGAATTAAATACAAGAGTTAAATTCTTATCTCCAAAACCTCCTCAAACTCTAACCTTAATATCTCAGACGAATTACGCGTACCCAGTCAGTATAAATACCATCCGTTCCATTCAAGACAGGAGGACAGACGAGATTCACATAATACCGAATGATTTAATACAAGATCAGTCCCACAAATTCCACATTCCCATACAAATTATCCGTCTCAAATATATTATCCCAATCTTTAAATCAAACCATTCACATAAATTGTCCCAGGTTTATATAAGCGATAAGAAATTAGTTAATTAACGACAAAGTCGAAATTCATTAATAGTCAACACTCACATAGGCCTGAGGGTACCGACATCAAATAAGTTTTCTTTACTTTTTCTATTTCGTTGATTTATTTATTTACTTTATTTATCATATTATTGTGCGTAAACTAACCTCGCTACCTTGTCTTTGTAAATATTTGTATCGTTTTTCGTATTCTTTTCGTCAGTTTCGTCAAATATATAATATTATAAATAAATAGTAGAGGCCGTCAGTTTGATGGGCGATCCGGGTGCCTAACACCTTCCCTGATCGTACCTTTACCCCCGAATCCGCAATCTTTGGTTCAGACCGGAGTGACGGATCAGTCCCCATACCAGGGATCAAAAGGGGCCTTTTCCGTTAACTTTATTTTTGTATGTTTTTTTATAAAACCTACTGGCGACTCCATATTATTTACCTATTTTTCAAAAAGGAGATTTTTTTTCAGGGATCTCACACAGTGGCACTCGATCGAGCTCGTAAGGCACTCGATCGAGTTTACCTTACTTGATTGAGCTTACCAGGCACTCGATCGAGTATGTCAAGATCAGAATGCATCCAGAATGTCACCCCTGCAGTTACTCGATCGAGTGAGAGGTACTCGATCGAGTAGCCACAAGTCATTATCCCTTAAGGTACCACTTTAGAAGTCCAAAGCAATATATACACGAGTCGGAAACGTATTCCCGACACCAATATCCTGCATAGAAAGTCTGAAAAGTATCTAATATACGGCCTTATGGCCACAATACAAACCAAAGTCTAAAAACTACCAAACGAAACAAGTATCCAGAACTACAAATCCATGTAAACAAGATAGAAATAGATGGAGTATCATCACTCCATAACCTGCTCATCTATCATCTCATCTCCACCACCGCCTCCGGACGTGCCCGCTCTAGCTGTACCTGCACCTGTGACCTCACCCGCGCCAGAATCGGCTCCCACTCGCCACGGTGCCAAGCAACCATAGGGTTAGCTCGTAGGCTCTCCCCAAGTAGACCGCTCCACGCCATAGGAATGGAAGACCCCGCTATCATCTCCAACGCCTCTCCACCACACCGGCTGGGCCGCCTCGGTCCCGATGCCCTGAACGTAAGCCATCTCATGGAGGTTCCGGAGTGTCAAGGTAGTGGACACCCTCTCCGTGAGTTCACTCACTCTCATCTCAGGGTTGAAGAAGGAAGGGTAGTTGGGGAACTAAAACTGTGGAGGCACATGCTACTCTGGCTGGGTCTCAGCCATCCTCTCTCTCACCCGTCGTGGACCTCTACCCACTCTAGGCTGTCTATCCTCGGGTCTAGCCTGATCCCTCTTCGTCGGCTCAGGCATCACCTCTAAAATATTAACATCAATGAGGTAAAACTGCCTATCAGGGACCTCCTCCTCATCATCAGAATCTGCTGCCATCACTGCCGCCAGTAAAGGCTCGGTCACGGGAAGGTGCTCGGGGTCAGGTACCTTCATCCAACTCATTCCCCAAACTCTCCAGGCTAGGGCACCACCCTCCAAGGTTCTCAACCATTTCTGGTCGAGAAAGTACTCACGGTCCAAGGTAGGCACCGTCAGGGTCAAAGGTGTGTAGGCCGAGGAGGCCTCAAAAGTGGTCAAACGCTCCGCCAACCGTGTGGCAATGGCATCATAGCTCAAGAAACGGGTGTCAGATGAGGCCATCAAAGCTAAGCTAGCACATACTATGCCCGGGGCACTGAAGGAGACTCTCGGAGCTCGGGTGGGGTTAAGGTACGCAGCAAGAAACATCACCTCATGTAAATTAAGCTTACTCACATCTTTCCGATCATAGAGTAGACATGTCATAGCACGAAGAAAGATCTTCAGAGTGACGTGGTGCACGTCATTGTTCAGCATGTTACTAGAGGTGGGGGTGGCTTGCCGGCAAAGCAAGGCATGAGACTACTGGCTCCACATTCAATCGGGATGTCCCTAAGGGCTCCCTTCTCTGGTCTAGCAAGGCCAAGGTGGGTGGCAAACATATCCATGGTTAGAAAGAAGCTAGTGTTCATGAGACGGAACTCGACGGTCCGTTCCACCGCATCATAATGAAAAGAACTCATGAACTCCAAAGTCAGAAAAGCATAGGAGTGTTTCCTAAGACGATACAACCCGGTCATACCCAAAGTCTCAAAGATGTGTCTCACATCAGTCTCAATTCCTAGGTCCGTCAAGATGGTAGTATCAATACAGCGGGTATGTCTCATACGACGTTTCTGTAGCTCAATAAACGCATCTCTTTGCTTGAAGTCAGCAAAGACAATGGTAGGATACTTCGGCACAGATGGGACCGTAGGTCCCCCACTCCCCTCACCAACCTCAGGCACAGATGCCCTCTCCGTCTTACTTTGACGGGTCCCAACTGTAGGTCTCGGCATCTGTTTTCAACACATATTTTAGGTACACAACAAACACTTACTTGAAAACAGATAAACTTTCATATATAATCATAGAAAAAGGACTACTATATACACACTTTCACCAAACAATCCAAAACTTCAAGTATACAACTCTCAAATTCTAGTCAGACGGTCTCACAGCTACAAAAATATTGGAGAGCATAACTTCAATTAACACATCAACTAGCAAATTGAAAGCATTAAACTTTCAAAATAGCTTTCCAAATAAACAACTATCAAAAATATTTGGGGCAATTTTCAGTTTGGGGCACTTTTAAAACGGAGTTTTAAGGCAAAATTTTGGGCAAAATTCATCAAAATCAACACTAAGCATGATACTCATAACATACATCACTTAATTTTCCCCCTTTCATATGCAAAAGATAAACAAAAATAAATTTGAATCCCCAAACCCTAGAAATTTTGGTCTATTCAACCCCCCTATAGATTCGATTTTTCTACTTCTAGCATCAATACTCAACAAATTAAGGCAAATAAATCATGTTACAACAACTACAAGTAAGATTTCATGCATATAAATCAAATTTTTAGAAAAATTCCAACAACTTACATGTTTCTAATAAATTAAAAACATAGAAAAGGATGAACATTCTTACCTTGAATGATTAGCAAGTAAAAAGGATGAATTAAACAAGAAGAACACCAAAACTTCAAGCAACAAATCACAAGTTTTGAGAACAAGAAGAGGAATATAGAGGATTTAGGGTTTAGGTATAAAGAGAAATAGAAAGAAGAAAGATAGGAAAAGGGAATAAGGAACCCGTAAAATCCCGTGTACTGTTCACTTACTCGATCGAGTAAGTAGGTTACTCGATCTAGTGGCCTCTACTCGATCGAGTTGGGGCTACTCGATCGAGTTTTCGCTGGCAGATCCAACTTTTTCGACCTTATAGTCCCCTAACTAGATCGAATAAGGTCTACTCGGTCGAGTAGGCAGTTGTACTCGGTCAAGTAAGGTTTGGTACACGGTTAAATGTTTCAACTGTAGTCAATGATTCCTGCAAAACAACAACTCGTGTCGATTCCAAAATGTATTTGGAAATCGTCACAGATTATTATATTCATTCACAACACATTATCACTACTCAAATGTAATTCAGCGATTCCATCCAACCAAGACACATATTACTTCACTCTATAAAAAACACTACGTAAAATGGTTTACCATACTATTAACTCATTCATACATACACTCAACACATTGTTCCACTTCTAATCATGCATTTGAAAATTCAACACCCCAACTTATACACACACTATTCTAAGCATCCATCTAGCAATAAGCTATCATATATCACCCGGGTTTTCTAGAAATTTGATCATGTCACAACAAATTATTAACTAAATTATTTGACTTAAATATGCCATAACACAAAAGTACTCAACAATCCATCCATTATAATTTTCCAATTACTACTTGTCAAACGTTACCACTAGTACAAAACATAGACTTACTATCATCAATGCATACAAGACTCACAACTCTTTATAAACTAGTACGCATAGAAAGACTTAGAACGCATTATTATCACCACATCACCGGACATTATCATGCACTATCGACACTTCATCATCTCCATTACATTCACCCATACTTCCATTCAACCACAACCCTACGCAGTTCATCATCACAATCACGTACTAAACATTAACAGAAACTCTATCACAGTTATTTCTAACTTAACCATTATACACACTAGGCACATAATTCCCGACTCGATATTCCCATAACCGGTGACTGGCTTAAGTATAATGGGGCCATGATTTTGAAATGAGGGCGCCTACTCACCCAAAATCAAGCATCAGCTGGGGCTCGCAACATACATACACCAGGTTCATTTTATTCGACTCACTACGTTCATTAGACTCATTTGTTACATGTTCCAAAATCGTCGCTCTGATACCACTTTGTAACACCCCCATCTACCGAGGAGCCTTAACAAGACCTTCCCTAGTAGATAAGGGTGTTACCATCTCGGTTACCTGAGCTCAGTAATAATCAATAATAGATAAAAGAACGTTTATGTTATATTACAAGTGAATAACAAACAAATGACGATATAAAAGATACAACTCAAAACTACTATCAATTATGTGAAGCTATATCTGCCATGACTCGTGGAAGACTCGTCCCTCCAAGCACCCAGCTATGATCCATATATCCACCTGCTAAGACCGACTGCTCACCATATTGGATCACGACAGACACAACAGAAACAGACAACACAACAAAACCACACAAGGTGAGCAACTGAGATAACAATTAGGCAAAAGACACAACACACTGCAAGAACACACACACACACCACCCTCCTCCAACCAACCACGCATCTCTGACTGCCCAAAGGTCCAGTCCTGCCAGATTACCAATCGCAACCAGTAATCCACACTGCCAGTAGGGGACCGCAACCGTTCCCACCTAATCCCCGCTCATCTCATCCAAGCGATAAACCCATGTTCCTTAATGTGCACATCCCCTCCTGTGGCGGGTTCCACGGAGGGCGAATAAAGGGCATGAAGCCACTACCGTAAGTGACTCCACTCAGCCGAGGGCGCACCTCGAGAACCACGGACAAACAATCACAATCAGCTGTACAACAACAATCACGAACTTCTCTACCAACACAACATTAACAACTACCACAACCAATCAACATTACCGACTATAAAGCAACCAAACAACATTAACAGACTCTCTAGACAATCAGCAGTACTGAGTAGGCGAACCTACCTTTAGCAAACCGCAGCGATTCCGCGTCCGATCACAAGATACCAATCAACCATGAAAACCACCTATACAACCATCACAACTATCTATTACTACCTCTATAAACATAACTGAAAACAAGGATGATGATGACGACATACCTATTACACAGCAATCCGGCATTAAGACCGCTACCCGACTCAAGCATGCCATCCTTAAGGTGTTCTCACTCACAAAGGCTTCAAGAAGGTGAACCATGGTGAAGGAGAAGAGTGGTGATAACATTTAGGTTTAGGAAGAAGGTAGGGAAATGATTTGGGGTTTCACGATTTACGATTTATAATTCTCCGCTGCAAACCCATTACTCGATCGAGTGACCTCTACTCGATCGAGCTCCCAAGTTATTCGATCGAGTAGCCTCAGCTAGATCGGAAACTACAAAAAGAATATAAGAAAAGTTTAAGGAACAGGTCCCTAAAAGGACGGATATTACACTTTGATATCTCTAATTTTACCCTTGTTTGTTTTGACTGCCATTTCTTTTCCGTTTATTATCTATGTACAAAATTTTTACTAGTAATTGTCATATATGTTAGCTTCGTTTGCCGTTGGTATCATGCTTATATGTTTTACGGTTTAAGAGAAATAAATGTTTTAGTGGACAGTGGTCAGAATGTTACTTTGCAATCATGTTTTCGACCAATAGTTTTGTAAAATTTGCCATTTAATATGTACTTGTAATTTATGCATGATTCTAACTACACTATTTAAAATACTCGTATAAGTTTCCAAATTGATAAGCCTCGTTAAAACTTGATATGTTAATATTTAATGGTGATTTTTGTAAGTTGACCTAGATTTGTAACTATGTGATGATAAAATTCTGTTCAGATCAAGTGAGTTAAAAAAATCTTTATAAATTGATTATTTGAGTTATGAACTTGATTCTTATTTTCATATGTTGATAACTTTCTGTATTTTCTAAAAAGTATAAGAAACTTAAGAAATAGTTAAGCGGTTATTTATTGGTGATTTTTGAAGTTTACAACATATTTTCTAAACATTTGTAAATGTATGATTTAACGACAGGATTTTAATCAAATTTCTTAATCGTTGCATAAAATTTGTTAATGTGTTCTAATAGTGTGCTTACATGATGTCAATGGTGTGATCATTAAATACGTGCATTGATATTCGGCGAAAGGAAAATTTTATTTGGTAATTCTGTTGGCATGATGTTACGAGTATATATACATTGTATGGATTGAATTGATTCCCCAATTGACTTGAGTTTTTGGGACGACGATAGCATGTCAGAGTTATGAGGCTGAAACTTTTTCTTTTGGGGGTAGAGAATCGCGCTCTGTCAGTAGTTAGTTATTGTTGATATGACTAGTTAAACTTCAGGACGAAGTTTGTTTTTAGGAGGGTAGAATGTGATACTACTAAAGTTTTGAGTTGCTATATTTTGCTTGTGAGTGTTTAATCTGTGTTTAATTCGATTGATTTATCTTTAGTTGATAATGATAGCATTTCTATTAGTATGTATAATGTCAGTCTTGAGTAGTTTGGGCGAACTTCGGGGACGAAGTTCTTTTTAAGGAGGGAAGACTGTAATACCCCATATTTTAGAGCTTGGTTAGTGGATATTCAGACGGTGGAAATGTTAAAATGTGTGTTAAAATATATTTTATAAATTATAACTAATTAGAGAATTATGTTGTGAGTCGGAAATAAATAATAAATGGTAGATGAGTCGGGATGACATATGGGACTCGTGTTGGGGTGTGTAAATTGTATATGTAGTATACAATAATTTATTTGATATGTAGTATACAATAATTATTTAATAATAGTAATAATAATAATACACATATTATAATTAGGTAAGTTTCCTAATAATTTCTTAATTGTACCTAATTTTACTACTATAAATACAAGGGTAGACCTATTCATAAATCACTTTTCATTTTTACAAATATCACGCATAAGTTAGAGGGGGAGAGGGAGAATAAGAAGGGAAAAAAAAGGGAAAAAGGGAATTAGGCAATCAATTTGTGGATTTTGCGTCTGCTTTTATTGGATTCGATCTTTTATTTTGTAAGTTGCCTTTAATTTTTCGAAAATTCAATTGTTCATCTTAAAAACTTATATTATAGTAGGATTATGATATAAGTCGTACTTAATTACATAAAAAATAGGTTAAACATGATTAGATTAAAGAAAGAAAGTTACAGAAATTTGGCAGATTCGTAGGTTATCTTGTTTAATTTATTTCGTGGTCTTAAAGTATTCTTTTCCGAAAAGTTAATTAAGAGAATAGGGTTTATTTTAAGTCTATTTTATGCATACAAAATTTCGTAGAAATATTCCATATGTTTTGTCTTCGGTGATTTATTTATGAACCTGTCGCCGAAAGGTTCGCGAATGTGCTAGTGTTGTAAAGAATGCTTCGAAATCCTAACTTATATGTCAAAAATATTCTAGGGATTTTTCATACATTAACTTTGAAGAGTATAGATGATGCTAGGAATTGGAATTTCTCAAAAATTATATGTTAAACTTGTTTTATGTATCGATACTGTTTAGGCGACGGAATTCGTCAGTATTTATAAATCTTTCAAGAAAACCTTGATAGTTTGGAATTTTAGGAAAATCTATTTCACAAGAACCGTAGATATGAGTCTTAGGGTTCCAGCCCCATTTGTCTTGCGTCGTTTGGATTTTTATCGAATTAATTATGAATTTATAGCGAGACTGATTTATGTTGTAAAACGGCAGAATTAATGATTTAACTTTAAAGGTTTTTTTTTTTGATGACGAGGGGGTTGAATCCCCCGGGCCCATGCATTCCCGCACCACTACATGGACCATGTAAGTCACCCCCTTCGGGGGCTGCAGTGGCCAAGTGATCCTCGCCCCAGCTGGTAGTCGAACCCGGGACCTCTCAACTCCTGCATTTCTGCAAGCTTCAAGGTTTAACCCGGCTACCACAATTTAACTTTAAAGTTGTCAAAAGGATTAGGACATGATGGACATATGATAAGTGCATGATTAGTTGGTTGGTTATTGGTTATGTAGTAATTGTACATAATTATGTTATGTAGGTTATGAATTTGTAAAATATCTATTTTGATTGCTTGTGTGACTCGAAGATTTGCGAAAAGGTAGGATAACTACTCAACTTGTCTTACTATTTAATTGATTAGAGTAATTGTGAAATTGTGTGAATGAATTATTGGATGTGGATTATCTATCATTGGATTATGTGTTGGTTGTTGGTTTATTCATATCATATTCGTTGGATACCCTAGACTCGTTCTGGAATGATTATTATTGTTGGCATGACATTTGCATTGGATACCTCAGTTTTATACTGGGATGATGGATACCTCAACTTTGTGTTGGGATGATGGATACCCCGGGCCAGGGATTGGCGGGATGATCTGGTGTTTCGGGTGATGAGCTCAGTTGTATTTGCATATCATATCATATCATGCATTTTCATTTATTTCACCTTGTATTATTGTTGGTTATTCCTACTCAACCTCGTGGTTGACAGTGTATTCGTGAACACCTATGATGAACCATAACTGAGGAGCAGACTTGACAGGTACTTGAGACTAACTGACTTGGGAGCTCATGGGGATACGTGAGGAATTAGGCCAGTCTACCTAGAAGTCTAGATCACATAGTTTTATTATTCACTTTATTTAATTTCACTGCGAGTTGTATTATAATTTTATTTTAAGTTTATTTAGTTTGGGTTAAATTGTAATAGAACCTGTATTCGCTAAATTTTATCTAAAGCATTTTGGTTTGTTGTAATTTGTTTTTCACTACCTCGGGTAACCGAGATGGTAACGTTCTCATTTACTTGGGAGGCCTAGCTAAAGGCTCCTCATTAAATGGGGGTGTTACAGTTAGTGTCATGCTTTACATGGTGTTTGAGAATTTGAGAATGGGGGAGCTCAAATACACAAGTATGACATTGCAAATGCCCGATAGGTCTACCAAGAGGCTGTTGGCGTCCTTATTGATGTGCCAGAAAGGGTGGAAAAGTTATTCATTCCGGTTGATTTTGTGATAGTCGATATGGCGGAGGATGCTCACATTCTGTAACACCCTCTTCTTACCCGGCCAAGGTAATGGGAGGATGTTACCATCTCGATTTTACGAGGAGGTGAAATCGGAGTTGCTATTACGAAACAATTAAATATAAATAAAGTATTTAGTGAATTACATAACCATGAATGAATAAATGAAAGAATACAACTCATGACCACTATTCTATTCTAGCCAACTATGCTCGACTCAGATGTCATCAAGGCTCGTCCTGTCTCCCACGTGCTACCAAAGCTAACCTGTACATAATCTGCTCCCCACATGATGGAAATATTATATGGATCGACACAGTCCACCCCAGAAATAGGTGACATTTACACAGACACACAAACGTCAGTTTAAATACTTTAATATGAAACACAACTTAGTAACTGAACATGCCAAAATGCTAGAATGTAAAGGAAAATCAAATACAATGCCGGTACCGGGACACGCCCAGACATACCCATATCCACCGGTGTCAGGGAAACTCCCGCGACACCACACCACACCATAAGGTACCGGGACACGCCCAGACGTACTGGGTCCGGAAGCCAACCGGATCCCCTGCCAGACGTCGTGTCTCACCACACGAGTCCCTTCTAACTCAAGCCATTAATGTGCACATTCCCCTTGAAGTGAGAATCTCCAAGGGGCGACCTGAGCGTAAGAAGGTTTCCCAACTTTCTTACGTCTCCTCAACAACCAAGTACCACCATAAAAGACCTTCCACATAATGCAACCATGACCATATGTGACAAATGAAGAACAATACAAGCATATGACTAATTTATGAAGTTAATCCCAACATGTCACGACTAACCATCCCTCAAATACCAACATGATACACCAACCGACTCACAAAGTCCATAGTGAGGAAAGACACCCAAATATGCATGCAAAATATTGAAACCGAGTAGGATAACCTACCTTTTCGCATTCTTCACAAGCTATGGTTCCGACTCGACTCCGTCGCATAAAACCGTCTCATAAGACCGTTCCGAAGTTCACCACTAGTCTCACATGACACTCTCCTGGTAATCTACTCTTACATCAACTATTATGTTCACAAAGGATTCCGACTCGCTTGACTATATCCGTATGTCATTTATGACAACTAAGTCTATATTTATTCAGTGAGGTTATATATATATATATGGGGTTCATGTAAGTCCCTTAGTCCTTCTAAGGGCCTTTGGATGAAGGGAATCAATGGGTGAGATTAGATCTTAATGGAGGGCTACAAATCAATCTTCTCTAATTAACTACTCAACTCAATTAAGTTCCTCCCTAATCATCTTTCATCCCTCATTTAATCATTATCACAAATCACTCATCTCTCTCTATATCTCACATTCTCTCATCAAACCAACCCCTCCCCCCCCCCCCCCAAAAAAAAAAAAACCACCAAAAAAACCAAAAAAATCAAAACAAACTTCCTGACCCACCACCCACCCACCCGACACCCACCCACCAACACCAGCCCACCCACCCACCCCCACTGACCCACCACCACCTCTCCTCCTCTCGACATCCACCACCATCCTCCCTCCCGACCCCCACCACCATCGGCCACCTCCCCCACTACACACCCCCACCTCCCTATTCACAACCACCGACCTCCACCCCAACCAAATCTGCCGCCAACACCACTATCACTATCGCCCTCCACCTCCCTCATTCAGTGTCGCCCTCCACAACCAAAAAACCACCACCATCACTCTCCCTTACCACCCACCATCACCACCCCAACACCTATAACCACCAGATCTGACGCCTCCTCCACACAACACCACCAGGACGGCACTCCTCCCTCCTTCACGACCCATTGCCACCACCCTCTTCCTCACCGCCTCCTCCTCTCTCCTCCTCCTTCCGCCTTTTAAAAAAAAAAACACGACGACCTGCTTCAACCGCCACCACCACCGCCACCGCCTCCTCATCCTCCTTCCGCCTTTTTTTCCTTTTTTTTTTTCACCATATTTTTGTTGGAATATGTGTCCTCCGACAATAATGCGATCACAACTGTCGATCATGATGATCACATGTTTAAATCTAATTTTAAGAATACATGTGGGATGTAATATTTTACAGTCAACTGGTCCACACATATCGGTAATGATTGGCTGACTAGAGTTTGACATTACTGTCGTGCGACGGTGGTGATCAGTTGATCCCCTTAGGTCATACCTAAAGGGTAACACTCTTAATTGATTATTTAATTGATCGTATGTCGATACGGGTTAATTAAATTACTTCAAATTGACGGACGATTTTGGAAGTAATATTTACGTGTCTCATTGAAATTTGATTAAATAAGATACGGTCTAAGTGATCGAATTGTTTTATTGCTTAGATGAAATTATTGTTTACGAAAACAATTGAAACTGAATGAATAATTTATTATAAATACAAGACGTTGTGATTTATAATTGGTAAATCATTTTTGGTGCAAGTAATTATGAATTACTAAGTCGATTTTGTACATGACGTATTTTTATTAATACGTTGATTTTTAATATGTTAAAAATACATTACATTGTGACATGTCATGTAATATGTGACATATGACAAATTGACAAATGACAATATATAAAATGGACCACCCATTTTATGAAAGTGCCGAAAATAAGGAGGGAGTATTAGGTTTAAATTATGTTAATTATGTTTAGTGGAAAGCATAATCATAAGACCTAATACATAGCCATGAACACCTAGTTGCTTTTGTGAAGAGCATCTTGGTCATGCATTGGCACTTGCCACTTCCCCATAACCGGTTTTCTAAGGCCATAATTAGAGAGTTTTTCTCTCTAATAATTTTTTCACAACTTCACACAACATTTCTAGTGTAAGAAATATAATTTCCTCTTAACATCTTATGAGAAATTAGAGAGATAATAACTTCCAAAATTCCTTTCTCTATACCGAAATAATAGAGACCAATATAAATATTTTGGGTCAATTTTTAGTAAGATTTATATTGTTCTAGTTAAATAATATTTATCTTTTAAGGGGTTATCTTGGGTATTCATCTTTGGGAGAGATTCTAAGCTTGAATCTTTGTTCATCCATATAAGGAAAGCTCAAGAACAAGTAAGAAGGAGATCTTACTTGTGCCCTTTGATCCGAAACTACAAAAGTAAGAATGACGATTTCTTCACTTGTCTTTTTAGTTTGCATGCATAAGATTTGTATTTATTTTTATGACTAAATTAAATGTAACATATATGAATATGTAAAGTAATGAGATATAGATTTCTAACAAGCGGTATCAAGAGCCTTAGGTTGTTTGCATGCAAATCGGTTATTGTTTTTCCGAGTTATACGATTAACAAACAAAACTTATAAATTTGTGTTTATTATGATATATCACGATATTTATTTGCATGTTAAAGTTTTTGGTCCTAAAATGTTTTTAGGATTTTTGGGTTTATTTATGGATTTTATTGTTCATTTTATATAATAATGGCATTAAAATGTGATTTTTATGATAAAAATGTCAATTTTGGACGAAAAATAGCTAAACTTCAATTTTTCAGTGATTTTTGGATATGTTTTCACATATATTATATACTGATGGCCTGTAAATTTTCATAATAATATGAGTTGTTATGCTCGAAATATGGTTTTTTCAAGTTAAAATCATATTTAAATGGTTATATAGGTTAATATGAGTTATATTTCGAATCTGGTCATAGAAATTTAGTATGTTGTTACATGCAATTTTATAAGATGTGTGTAAAATATTTGGCTATAATGAAGTCTTTATGCATGATTTATGAATTTTTGATGAAAAATCACATAAATAGTGACTTTAATTAGTAAAAATTGCTAAAACATACTTCATGACTAAGGAAAAACGTCACATATTGCATTTTATCACATATTCCAGATCTAAAAGTGAAAAGTTAAGAAAATATTTTTTCTCATATTTTTATGGTAATAATTGATAAATCGGATAAACCGCAACATTGTTTTTCTCGATAAATTTCGAAATTTTTAACCTATGTTTTTTGAGCATTATGAGTGTCATGGTATTTTTCCAGAATGTTCATGAGTTTAAATTTCAAATTTTGAAATTATTTGAAATTTTTATGATTTATTTGAAGTTTATGACATAATATTGTAATTTTGAGTCCATTTATGAACAATTTTAAGAAATATAAGTTAATTATTGTCAATATGTCAGTAGAGACTAATTTTGAGTCCTAAGTTGGTTAGGGTAATTAACTTATACATAAATATGAATTTATGTAATTATTGTGATTATAAAAGGTTAAATCACGCAAATCCGTAAAAACTGATTAATATACGATATTGGCTCCTTAAAGGCGATTTAGCATAAAATTGGGCATGTTCATACATATAATAATGCTGCATTTTAATTATGATTGTCATTTTTAATTTTATGTAATTTTGGAATTATGTAATTTTACTTAGTATGGCCTTAGTTTTAATTGGTATTACCCGAAATGTATGGGAATATCGATTCGGTTGTAATTTTTGTGATCTCGTATCACCGTTTTGTAATTTAATAGATTTTAATTTTAATTACAAATGTATAATAGGAGATTATGTAATTCATTTTGTAATTTATTTATTTCGGAGTTCCTTGAAGATGGTGCCTTTCGAGAAGACGGTCCATCAAAGACGGTGTTACCTCGAGATGCGTATCAAAACCGAAGTTCAAGGGACCAAAGGAGTTTGTTTCCGAATTTGTAAAATAGTTTATTAGATTTACTATTTTAGGAAGGCCATACTAGGATTTTATTTTTATGCTTTGTATTTTATTTATATGTTGCATGCATCGCTAAATCGCCATAACTAAAACATGCATTTTTATCGAGTTTATCGACCGTGTCAATTACAATTATCGTAGTTCACCGCTTTAGTTCACTTAAAACGTGATAGATAATAAATTGAGATGACCTCTCGCTAAAATAAACAATTGAGATTTAGTCTTACCAAAAAGTAGAAACCATGAAAACCTATTTCGCGAGGGAGTGCACTCGGCCACCCCGGGGTACAAACCTTGTTACGTAGGGGAAGTGGGTGATAAATGTCTATCCACCGAATTCATATTGATGAGGGTTTCGTCGGCTACCCCGTGCCCAAGTTAATGTGAATTTGGATCATGGACACATTTATTTGAAATTTGGATTGACCTCAACGGAAGTATTCGTGACCGTAGTCGCATGTGTTCCGGGCTATAGATAAATATTAGAGTGATTTTATCGACCAAGAGTTCTAAAAGTAGAATCGATTAAAGACTTAATCCACCGAGTTATATTGATAAGGGTTTCATCGGCTACCCCGTGCCCAAGTTAATATGAATTTGGGTCTTAGAATCATTTATCATAGTTGGGTAGAGGTAACTATATAAATGCTTTACTTGTTATTTACAAGTATTAATAAAACGATAAATGTTAAGTTTTCCACTATTCCGTTATCATATTGTTCTATTTCTTTACCACAATTCATATACGATATCCTTTCGATTTTTATTCAAATCTCCATTAAAACATCGTAACTAAAGACAAAATATGAATTTGCTTCTAAAACCTTATATAAACCATTGCTAAGGATCTCTTGTGAAGAGTATAGATAAAAGTTATTCATTATCAAACAGGTTTTTGATTCTTGACTAACACATCTACTTACAATGGATTGTTTCTCACATGCTTAATTGAGTTAAGTACCTTGAAACGATAAATTGTTTTGGTAATTAGATTTGTTAGAAATCGTAATTGACCAAAATAATGCAACCACTTCAATGAAAGTTTTAAGACTAAAACGATTGAATTGAAGAGTAGTCTTCATAAGATTCAACTTTACTTCTCTAAGTAAAGATTCTTTGAAATGAGTGAGAGCATTCTCTTAAACCGTTAAGAAAAGGACGAGGTCCAAGAAGTAAAGATTAGAATGGAATTGACAAGACAAAGATAAAAGTAAAGACTAAACCTATCAATTCCAATCGATCAAGTTTCCTTTTTGGAAGTATTGGACACTAGAAAGGAAATTACCCCAAATTACTGAAAAATAAGCAAATTAGTTGTGGGACATCTAATGAGACTTTCTTCCATAAATGTTTATTTGAATAACATAAATTTTGCTAGTACTACTTCGTCAATATTAGAAACCAATGGTGGTTTTCATCATTGTGTTTGATACATAGGATGATTAGAATATGACGACTAGCAACAATGATGTTGAGAGATAGAGTCATTGTGTACTCAATCTAGTTTTCGGTTTATATTTATACCTTAATTATGACTATTAAGTGAATAAACCCCAAATTAGAATATAAACTTGTTAAGATACAAAAGAGGTTTCATTTTTGTGACCCCACTCACCATGATTTGATGTATGGCTAGCCCATTATCAAGGTGATTATATTCTAAACCAAACTAGAATGATATATCATGTAGATGATGCAAGACTCAAATTGGTAACTCAAGATTAAACCTTAGATTCTGGAATGATGAACGCAAAGAGTTATCGAGTACTCTTGAAACCATTAGATCTTATGGTATATGCGTATCTTGTATTCAAAACAAGATGTCTCGTGCCTTTTGGTTGAAAAGGAGATCGAGGTTGAAAATCATTGATCCAGAATAGGTTGATCATTTTCTTTTACCAACGATTTAAGTTGACACTAATGTGTTCACTTAATAAGGTAAATAGAGAAATCTTTGAAGACGTTCAAAGAATTCCAGGAATCACGATTTAGTCGTGATGGGATTATCTAAGTGAAGACTTTGATATAAGCCAAAGGAAATATGATATAGTATCACAAGTTAAATCTCTCTTAGCACACATTATGGAATAATGTGTGGTTGGATATGAAATCAAACGCTATTCGATAGGGTTTGAACTTTAATCAAGTTACCTTAAGTTACTTGATCTAATTTTGGGGATTTTATCATTTTGTCTAAGTTGTTTTTCCACTAAATCTAAACGATTCATATGAGATATGAAATGGTAGAGTAGCATGGTTGTAAGTTTACACAAGAAACAACATGCTCATTTTTCCTTCCTATAATCACGAGTACAACGAGTTTGTGGCTCGTGAAGCTGTCTTTTCTAGAATAAAAGTTTATTTCTAGAAGACAGAGTGGGAGAAAATATTCAAGAGCCACAAAAGAATTGTGTCAAAAATTGTATGTCGCAAGAAACTGGTCTTTCTTGACTACATGTCAAAAATTGTATGTCGCAATAAACTGGTCTTTCTTGGCTACATGAGACGTTTTGTGTAAAACGTTGTTTCTTCAATACCTAGGAGGTTAAACTCATCACTTGTTGAAGATGATGAATTAATGTTACTTTTAAGAAAGTAAAGAGCTTACAACTTACAAAGAAATTGTTTGATTCAAGTTTATTACTTCTGGAAAGTAATGAACATATGACTTACATGAGAGTGTTTAAGTCACAACTCAATACAAGGCTTAGAGCCATGAAAATCCGAAATAAATTCCAAGTGGAATTATTGGAATTATTGGATATCGAAGAGAGATATCAAAGCTTGATTAGTTGCAAAGTGTTTTGCACTATTCGGATCTTCTTAGGGATTGTATTTCATTATGATGATATACATGTAACGAGTGAATCTAAAACCCACTTCTTCAATTAGAAGGAATGTATTCAATACATGTCATGAGTTTTATAGATTCTTACAATCCTAAGATAATGTGCAACTTAAGAGATTGTCTTAAGTTGGACATCAATGAGTTGGAATCAATGTTTTGATCATGTTATAAAACGTTTCTCGATAAGTCGAGTAGTTGTGTTTATACATAGAGTTTAGTGGGAGTCACGGTTATTTTAATTAGTCTAATATGTGGATGACATATTGATCATTGGGAATGATTTAAGACCTGGAGATATATATAATACATCTTTAATATCCAGATTTATGGAGATAAATCCACATGATATTAGCGTCAAATAAGAAGTCTTATGTTGATAAGATTCATGACTAGTTCAATCAAGTTGAACATATTTGATTGATTCCATTTGCTTCCGCTGCCGAATCAATTAAATAGGAAATGATGTATAACACTTCATATACTTTGAGTATGATGAATTGTTTCAAATCAAATTTAAGTAATAGTTACCAAGTAAGCCATAAAGATTACCCTTAAGTGCTTGCAGAAGCATTAAGGATGTGAAGCAAAGTGTTTTTTATGCAATTTTGTGTAAGAATGTTACACAAGTGACAATTGACAATTGAGATTGCGCATGGTTTCCGACAAAACCATTATAAAAACACATTAGGATGGTTAAGATACCATTGTGGCTATGTTATTTAAGAAATAGATTTTCTAGAATCGTTCTAGGCAATAAAGAACAATGAGAGATATTTACAACGGAAATTGAGTACACTTGCAATCATGAGATGTGCAAGAAGGATGAGTCCCGCACACTGTGAAAACAGTGGAAGCTATTCTAAGGCTAGAGAGCCTATGTCTAGATTGGATCTAGACACGTACTCAGAAAGTTTTGTAATGCAAATGTATACATTACAAAGGAAAACGAGTATGTAGTAAGGTTGAGTAAGGTACAAGAAGTTGATAAAACCTACTAACCAAAGCCTTCTCATAGGCTAAACATGATGAGTCATGTCATTTCAATTGAATTGAGATGAACAACTACATTCAAGATCAAACTGGATTATAAAATATGAAATAGTAATCAGGTATTGACTATTCATATGTGATAATCACATTTGTCGTTTGAGTTTTTATATCTAAAAACTCCTTTTATACTTTGTTACATCCAAACGGGTTGTGGAGACAATATTGAACTCCGTTAAAGTGAACCCGGATTAACATTGTATTCGCCCATAGTCACTTGTATGAGGTGACGTCTCGAAGTGACTAGAGTGTGATACGATTGATGGCAAGTTCAAGTGCCATAGAGTCATGTGAGATGACTAGTCGATCACATAGGCAGACTGTTAAGAACACTTTGTCGGGCCTTATGACCGCTTATAGAGTTCTGGCAAATTTATATAGCCTGGTCGTGGCGAGAGCTACTATAGTTTCTAATGAGTTCATTCTTTTGACTAAAGACTGTTCGCCTAAGATGGCACAGTTTCATATTAACTTTGATTTCTGTTACTACGACCTTCGTAAATGGGGTCAAATGGGCATATTTTGGGTTATGATGGCTGTGGCTAGTCGAAGGGAATAAGTGCGATAGGAATTGTCCACTCCCTTGTCAGGGTTAAAACAATATCTCAGGGCCACTCGAGGAGTAATGAACTGGAAATACGTGGCCACGCTCGGATGGTATCTATGGTAGATAACTCCGGTCAATCAGTTATTCTCCAGATCGAGGAAACCACTCTCGATATGATCACTTGCAAGTACGACCTGGAAGACACCTTGCATTGAGTGGGAGATAGTAATAGGACAAGAGAATTGGTGATGCACACTTGTCGAGGACAAGTGGGAGATTGTTGGAATATGTGTCCTCCGACAATAATGCGATCACAACTGTCAATCATGATGATCACATGTTTAAATCTAATTTTAAGAATACATGTGGGATATAATATTTTACAGTCAACTGGTCCACACATATCGGTAATGATTGGCTGACTAGAGTTTGACATTACTTGTCGTGCGTGCGACGGTGGTGATCCATTGATCCCCTTAGGTCATACCTAAAGGGTAACACTCTTAATTGATTATTTAATTGATCGTATGTCGATACGGGTTAATTAAATTACTTAAAATTGACGGACGATTTTGGAAGTAATATTTACGTATCTCATTGAAATTTGATTAAATAAGATACGGTCTAAGTGATCGAATTGTTTTATTGCTTAGATGAAATTACTGTTTACGGAAACAATTGAAACTGAATAAATAATTTATTATAAATACAAGACGTTGTGATTTATAATTGGTAAATCGTTTTTGGTGCAAGAAGTTATAAATTACTAAGTCGATTTTGTACATGACGTATTTTTATTAATACGTTGATTTTTAATATGTTAAAAATACATTACATTGTGACATGTCATGTAACATGTAACATATGACAAATTGACAAATGACAATATATAATATGGACCACCCATTTTATGAAAGTGCCGAAAATAAGGAGGGAGTATTAGGTTTAAATTATGTTAATTATGTTTAGTGGAAAGCATAATCATAAGACCTAATATATAGCCATGCACACCTAGTTGCTTTTGTGAAGAGCATCTTGGTCATGTATTGGCCCTTGCCACTTCCCCATAACCGGTTTTCTAAGGCCATAATTAGAGAGTTTTTCTCTCTAATAATTTTTTCACAACTTCACACAACATTTCTAGTGTAAGAAATATAATTTCCTCTTAACATCTTATGAGAAATTAGAGAGATAATAACTTCCAAAATTCCTTTCTCTATACCGAAATAATAGAGACCAATATAAATATTTTGGGTCAATTTTTAGTAAGATTTATATTGTTCTAGTTAAATAATATTTATCTTTTAAGGGGTTATCTTGGGTATTCATCTTTGGGAGAGATTCTAAGCTTGAATCTTTGTTCATCCATATAAGGAAAGCTCAAGAACAAGTAAGAAGGAGATCTTACTTGTGCCCTTTGATCCGAAACTACAAAAGTAAGAATGATGATTTTTTCACTTGTCTTTTTCGTTTGCATGCATAAGATTTGTATTTATTTTTATGACTAAATTAAATGTAACATATATGAATATGTAAAGTATTGAGATATAGATTTCTAACAATTTTCAGATCTCGGTTTTAGAGCTCGGGTTTATGTGACGAGTTTCAGAGCTCGGGTTTGTGTGACATTTTTAGAGCTCGGTTTCATTGTTTTTTTTCAGATTTGGTTTATTATTTTTTTGATTTTTTTTCATATTTTCGTATGATATGAAACGAAAAAGATGGGGTTTTTTTATTGTTTCAAATTTTCGTTTTTTTTGTGCATTTTTGAATTTCGGTTTTTTGTTGTGTCGGTTTCATATTTTGATTTCGGTTTTTTGATATTTCTTTTTTTAAAGTTTCATTTATTTTAGGGTATTTTATTTTTTCAGATTTACTATCGTCTTTTTATATATTTTTTTCATATTTTCGTATGATATAAAACGAAAAAGATGGTTTTTTTATTGTTTCAAATTTTGTTTTTTTTGTGCATTTTTGAATTTTTTCAGATTTCGTTTTTTTGTTCATTTTTTCAGATTTACTTGTGAATTTTAAATCTCGCCTTGTTAATATATGTCTTGTTATATATATTTGCCAATTTTCGTATTTAAAAATTTGTCTTGGTATTGTGTGATTTAGGATCTATTAAAATTACACTTTTTTCTGTTAAAATTACATTTTTTCTATTAAAATTACACTTTTTTCTTTTAAAATTACACTTTTTTCTGTTAAAATTACACTTTTGTCTGTTAAAATTACACTTTTTTCTGTTAAAATTACACTTTTGTCTGTTAAAATTACACTTTTGTTGCTTAAAATTACAGTTTTGTCTGTTAAAATTACACTTTTGTCTGTTACAATTACACTTTTGTTAGGTAAAATTACACTTTTGTTGCTTAAAATTACACTTGTGTCTGTTACAATTACACTTTTGTTAGCTAAAATTACACTTTTGGTGCTTAAAATTACACTTTTGTCTGTTAAAATTACACTTTTGTCTGTTACAATTACACTTTTGTTAGCTAAAATTACACTTATCTCTACTAAGGTTACCCTCTTAATTACTAAAGTTCCACCCTCAAAGGATTAAAATTACATTCTCAATGGACTAAAGTTACATTTTCAATGGACTAAAGTTGCACAATTTGGACTAACTAATGGAGTTATTAGTAATTTACACAATTTGGACTAAAGTTACACAAATTTGGACTAAAGTTATACAATTTGGACTAAAATTACACAATTTGGACTAAAATTACACAATTTTGGACTGAAAATACAAAATTTGGACTAAAAATACACTATTTACGACTAAAATTGGACTAAAAATACACTATTTATGACTAAATTTGGACTAAAATTACACAATGTTGGACCAGAAATACAAAATTACACAATTTGGAATAAAAAATACAAAATTTGGACTAAAAATATACTATTTACGACTAAATTTGGAGTAAAAATACACAATTTGGACTAAAGTTACACAATTCATTTATTTTGAGTAATTGAGATTGTGCAATTTCAATCATTGTCCACTAAAGTGTAACTTTAGTAAAAATATAGTGTGTATCTTTTATCATTTTATGAGTGTAATTTTAGTCCACAAATGTGTAACTTTAGTCCACAAATGTGTAACTTTAGTACGTTGATAGTGTAATTTTAGTCCAAAAAAGAGTAATTTTAGTCCACAAAAGTGTAATTTTAGTCCACGAAAGTGTAATTTTAGTCCATAAAAGTGTAATTTTAGTCCACAAATGTGTAATTTTAGTCCATTAAAGTGTAATTTTAGTCCACGGAAGTGTAATTTTAGTCCATAAAAGTGTAATTTTAGTCCACAAATGTGTAACTTTAATCCTCAAATGTGTAACTTTAGTCTACAAAAGTGTAATTTTAGTCCACAAAAGTGTAATTTTAGTCCATAAAAGTGTAACTTTAGTTTATTGAGGTTGTAATTTTAGTCTATGACGATGTAACTATAATCATTTTAAGTCATTTTTATATGAAAATTTGAAAAATAACAAATATCAAAAACAGACCAAAACATCAAAATTGAAAAAAAAACGCAAATGAAAAAAAAAACGGGTCAATGAAAATAATATTTGATCTATTTTAGTAGATTTAAGATCAAAATAAAAGAAACTCACAAATTTGAAACAAGATTGTATATCAAGACGATATTTGAGAAAAAAAACAAAAATAAAAAATAAAAACAACACCCAAACATCAATTTAAAAAAAAAATGACGGTGTGGTGGTGGTGGCGGCGGTGGTGGTGGGATTGGCGACGGTGGTGGTGTCGGGTGGGTGGTGGTAGGTGGGTGGTGAATGAGAAATAGATGAGTAAATGATTTATTTGGATTTTTTGGGTTTTTTATTTGTTTGGTTTTTTTTTCTTGGTTTTTTTTAGAGAATAGGGAGAAGTGAGATATAGAGAGAGAAGGAGGAGATGTGATAATGAGATGATGAATGATTAGTGAGGAGGAATAATGTAGTTAATGACAAAATTAGAGGAAGAGAGCTAAATTAGAGGATTAACCTTCTTTTTTGTGTTTTCATCTTAGCCCTCCATTTCCAAGATCTAAAGGCCCATAATAGGACTTATGGACTCAAAGGTTAGAGGTGGACTCATTTGATCTTGTTATTATATATATATATATATATATATATATATATATATATATATATATATATATATATATATATATATATATATATATATATATATATATATATATATATATATATATATATATATATATATATATATAAGAGATCAACTAAGGCCATTATATCATATTAAGTCCATAAGTCCTAATGTGGGTTGTTGGATCAAGCAAACCAATGGCCAAGATTGCGCAGTAAAATCCCACTAAACTAATATTTTATATTTACCTCTCTCCTCTTACCATTAACCCATGCATGCTATAGTGTTATGTCCATCAGTCCGTCATCATTCCCCTCCTCAATTTCCACATAATTCAAAACAACTTGCGGTTTTTTTTTCCCTCTATTTCCTGTCATTTCGTCTTCCTTTTCTTTCTTCACATTGCTGATAACTCCATTTTCATCACTACCAATTAATTCCAACTCAACAGACGCCATTTTCATCACTACCAATTAATTCCAACTCGCCTGCAAACTCGCCTGTCTCCATTTTTTTATAAGGTATTTTTTCCATTCCTTATTTAGTGATTTGTACTTTGTTTTTTGTTAATTATTGCCTTTGTTAAACTATCATAAAAAGAGTTCATTTGATTTTTCAATTTTCAATTATGGGTTTGCTGATGTTGATTTGTTCAATTGTTAATTATGGTTGTGCAGATCAAATACGAGTTCATTTGATAATTAACAATGGTTTTTGCCAAGAAAAATGCCAAGAAAACTTCCAAGAAATCTGAATCAAAGGTAAAAAATCTCGTCTTGTTGGTATAACTCTTATAGAATGATGTATAACTTCAATTAAATATATGCATAATTTTAATCCCTATTGTTTGTCATCTACAGATGGATGTTGTAGAAAGTATTGACAAGGGACTTGATATCCAGGTTAAAAGTTTCGATTTTTATTTATACGTTACTAGATGTATAACTCTGGTTACTAGATGTATAACTTTAGTACTCAATATGTATAACTCCGGTTACTAGATGTATAACTCTGGTTACTAGATGTATAACTTTAGTACTCAATATGTATAACTCTGGTTAGTAGATGTATAACTCTTCTGATTCTATGACCAACTCCTCTTTCATATTGTCAAACTCTAATTGTTATATGTATAACTCTACTTCTATTTAGTTTCTATGCCTAGAGTTATACAATATATGCCTAGAGTTATACATTTTATACCTGGATTTATACAATATATATCTAGAGTTATACAGTTTATGCCTAGAGTTATACAATATATACTTTGGAGTTATACATTAGATGCCTGGAGTTATACATAGAGTTATACCTGGAGTTATTCCTGGAGTTATACATTATGCTTACAGTTATACATTTTATGGCCAGAGTTATACATTCTATGGCTAGAGTTATACATTATATGACTTTAGTTTTCAGAATGTCTAACTTTTGTTATTATATGTATAACTGTACTGTTATTCTGTATAGCTAACTTGCCCGATTATCTCTTCTTTTGAATGGTGAAAAGAATTTTGGATTTTACAGAATTTTGGTTGAAAAGAAGAGATGACAAACCATTCAAAATTCTTTTTTATATAACTCTTATTGAATTATGTATAACTTCAACTAAATATATGCATAATCTGAATCCCTATTGTTTGTCACCTACAGATGGATGATGTACAAATACTGACAAGGGAGCTGACTCCAAGGTTAAAAGTTTGACTTTTGTTATAACTGCAGTCATTTGTTGTATAACTCTGATTACATGTTGAATAACTTATGCTGTCAAAATGTATAACTGGAGTTATACAATATATGCGTAGAGTTGTACATTTTATTCCTGGAGTTATACAATATATGCCTAGAGTTATACAGGATATGCCTAGAGTTATACAGTATATACTTGAAGTTATACATTTTATTAATAGAGTTATACATTCATGGCTAGAGTTACACATTATATAACTTTAGTTTCAGATTGTCTAACTTTTGTTATTATATGTATAACTCTACTGTCTGTATAACTCTCCTGATTATCTCTTCTTTGGATTTTACAGAAATTTGATTTAACAGAATTTTGGTTATACATAATCTGAATCCCTATTTTGAATAACTTCTGCTGTCAGAATGTATAACTCTTGATATTTTCTGATTAACTCTACTATCAGAATGTATAACTTTTCTTAAATTTTGTATAACTCTGACTATCTATTGTATAACTTTAATTCACATTATGTCTATTTCTTTGTTGCAAATATATCTAATTGCAACTACAGTATGTCTAATTTTGTGTGTTGTCCTTGTTTTTCCCCAGATGGTTGAGGCCAAGCCAAGGGTAAAGAGGGTGCATGAAATCACGGTTTCGTGTCGACCTCAAAGGCTTGTCTCTCTCATTGAAAAGCTTAATGAGGATCAGGTGTCCGCTGTTAAGAAAATTGGGTTTGGTGGCCTTTTGGATCTTAAGATTAGCAGCTTCGCACTTGCACACGTTCGCCTATTCTTGGAGTCCTTCTCTGATGGGTCATATGTGTTCATGGCTTCTTGGAAGAAGGAGTTTATGATCAGTAAGCATGACGTGCATGACTGTTTTTTGATACCTTTTGGACCCAACCGTCTCCCGTTGGTGCCTACTGGTTCGCAGAAGGGGTCCAACGATCCCGAAAATAAGGAGCTGAAGGACAAATGGCGGCAAGCTTACGCGGTGGACAAAGCAAATAGTTCAATAAGTTTAGGGAAAGTTCACAAGCAACTTATGGAGTACGAGGAGGCGGACGATCATTTTTGCCGGCTATTTGTTTTGTTCTCTATGTCTTTATTCCTCGCACCCACCCCAAACAAGGGGATATATTTGAAGCTGTTAAGGGTTGTAGAATATCCTAAAGCCATTCCGTATTTTGACTGGTGCTCTTACATTTTTGAAATGATGGTGAAAGCGGGGACAGACTGTAAAAAGGGGTAATGATGTTGAGTGGCTGTATCCCCTTCCTCATGATAAGCTACTTTCAGCGATATGATTACAAGGGTAGGCCGTGCCCCCACGATCTACCTTTGATTAAGCATTGGGATGAAACTTCGCTTGTAGATAGGGTAAAATTTGAGGTGGCTCAAGGGGGATTGGGTACTTTAACTTTGTCTAAGGCCAGGTATCCGAGGTGCCTTCAAGATGCCTCTTATATTAGGAGTTTGGACAGTATCAGCCTCAGCGACCCGCGTGAACCCAAACTAATGTTGCTATCAGCCCCCCCACCCCTCTCTCCTGCTCAACTTCTGAGAAGAAGTTCATTCAGATCGAACTACCAGCAGGTGTCGAGGATGACCAGGAATTGAAAGCTAGGGCTGTCGATGTAAGTTCAAACTATTATATTTGTTTGCAGATTGATTCTGTTTTCAAATTTGAACGTACCCATCTATTATAATATAACTAACTTACTGTACTTCTTCAATGCAGCGTACTCACGAGCTTTATCTACAGATGGAAAGGAACGCTATTGTGTTCTATTCATGGTACGCAGATGCAACCGCAAGGATCAAAGCTGTAACTAGTAATCCGACGGGCCTAAATCCTAGTCAGGCCTCTCAAGAATTCTTTGAAGGTGAAAAGATTCAAAAGTACGTCGTTTGAAAGGGCAATGCAGTTGCGAAAAGGTCAAGGTTTACGTTGGTAACGCTCCTGCATTTGGAGAGGTAGTTAGTGAGTCCCCCAAAAAATATGACGGAATCGATGCATCTATGCGTCAAATAAGTGAAGTTCTGTCTAGTCTCGCCAATGATGGGGGTGGCAGGGGTGGTAACCCTTGTGTTGAGCCGCGTGGAGAGTCGGTCAAAGCTGACGCGCCAACGAAATCAGTTGCAGTTTCATGGTAAAAGATTATGGAGGAAGTGGGAGGTGATACAGTAGTTTCTAATCCATTGTCAGATGCTAGCCCAGGGTTAGAGGATCAAGTTGTGTGCACCCCCGTCCAAACTATCAGAGAGCTGTTGTTGGAGGTGAAGTACACCGAGGAGGAAATTGACCAAGCTTACGGACGGTCAGAGGATGCTGAAACTCAGCCCGGGGTAGGTGATGAGGTGCATGAGCAAGTTTATGGGGAGGGATTGAAATAAAATGTTGAAAATGTTGAAAAATTGTCAGACATTGACCATGAAAGATTGTCAGACATTGTAGACCAAGCTTACGGACGGTCAGATGATGCTGAAACTCGGTCCGGGGTAGGTGATGAGGTGCATATAATAATTAGTAATTTCCTAATAATTAGTAATTTCCTAATAAGTTTCCTAAAGACGACCTTTTTACTAGTATAAAAGCAAGGCATGACCTACCTAATAGGTTCTATTCACATATTTATACATAAAGGGAGAGCTAGGGAATAAAGAAAGAAGAAATTAGCTTTATTATCGTCTCAAGGTGACGAGTTTGTGGAGGAGTATTTCTAGCTGCATTATTTGGATTGCTTGAGTGGAATTGCTTGCCAGGTAGGATAACTACTTAACTGAATGCTTTATTGTATATCTGTTATTTGTATGGCATTTTGTGCTGGAATATATGTTGGATGGATTTAAGCCTTTGGCTGGTTGGTTTAATTATGATGGATGATTATTGGTATTGTATTGGTTATTCAGTTTAGTACTGGCAGACATCCCTTCGTGGTAATGTAGATTATTATTGAGGTTGCATACTTGGGCATAACATTGCATTGGTTATTCTAGTTATCTTGGCAGACGTCATGGTAAGAGCCTTCAGGTGACGTATTTCAGATTTATTCTGGCTGACACCGTTTATATACCTTCGTGGTGGTGTAAGGCCCCAGGCTGGTTCTGCATACTTGTCTCTGGGTGTCCTCAGGTTTATCCTGGTTAATCAACTTCGGGTTGAGGCTGCCCCGGGCCAGGGATTGGCGGGATGAATGGGTGTTTCGGGTGATGAGATTAATCATATTGGCATTGGCATTTATTATCATGCATATTCATTGTGTTCATCTTAATTCTCTTGTGGTAGTTATTCTACTCAACCGCGAGGTTGACAGTGTACTCGTGAATACCTGTGATGAACCATAAATGGGGAGCAAACTTGCAGGTGCTTAATATTAGCTGACTAAGGAGCATTGGGACGTGAGCTCGACTTGGACCATAGTTGCTGTCTAGATCACTTAGTTGACTTATACAACTTTATTTATGTAATTTCCGCTGCGTAGTAAATTGTAATGTTAGGGTTTAAATTTAATTGGTTGGCAATGTAATAAAACCATTATTTTAGTTAATGTTATTAAAGTACTTTGGTTTGTTTTAATTTTATCATTTACCTCGGGCAACCGAGATGGTAACATTCCTATTTATTGGGAATGTCTTGCTAAAGGCTCTTAAATAAATGGGGGTGTTACAAAGTGGTATCAGATCAAAACGATCCTCAGGCCTAACCAATGAATTTAATAATGAATATAGGATGTGTCTAATAAAATGAACCCGGGTAGAAACTGTTAGGAGCCCTTTTGGCTTAGGATGAGAAGGTACCCTCACTCTGAACCCCGGCCCTTCCAGTTTTGAATCGGTCACCTTGAGAGATATTGAAGAGTGGGGTAATTTAAAATGAATGTTGTTTATTTTCTTAAGAGTCATTGTTGCCTTGGATGTATAATGTTTTCGTTGATGACCGAGGTTATGGGACGTAACCTTAATTTTAAGGAGAGTGGAATGGATGAAATAAGGATTTGATGTTGAATTGTTTTGATCATGAGCATGAAAGTAATTGTCGAATTGGTATTGATTATGTGATTGGATGATTATAGTAGTATCATGTCTAGCGATATATATGCGGTTATCTGAATCCCGAAACCATGCTATTTACAATATTGTGCAATGAATAAACTTGTGATAGGGATGTTATAGAATAGATGCCTAGTCATGTGTGTGAAGTATGATGACTAAGTTGTGTTAATACAAGTATAGGAGGGTGTTAATGAGGGCTTGTGATCGAGTAAAAAGGAATGTAGAAGCTGAACCTTATTTGTCAGATTTTACCCTTATTTGATTTAGTTGCCGTTTGACCTCTGTTTATCGTCGAAATTTGAAATTTTTATGAGTGATAACCCAATGAGTTAGCTTTCCAATGTCGTTAGTGTCATGTTTAAAGGTATTACGGTTTGGGAGAAATAAATAATTTAGTGGACAGTGGTCAGAATGTTCCTGTACAGTTATGTTTTCGACAACAATTTTGTAAAATTTTTTCATTTAATATATACTTAATATTTTTGCTTAATTCCAACTCCACTGTTTAAAAGATTCAAATATGTTTTCAAATTGATAAGCCACGTTGCAAGATAAAATTTTGACAATTAATAGTGATTTTTGCAAGTTGGCCCAAGTTTTTGACAAATTGCTGACCAGTTTCTGTTTCGACCCACTGAATTGTAAAAATCTGTATAAAATGATTATTCGAGATTTGAGCTTAATCCTTTTTCTCATATTTTGAAAACTCTTTATATTTTTCTAGAAAGTATAAAAACTCAACGTAGAATGTAACGGTTATTTAATGATGATTTTTGAAAGTTACAGCTTGACTTTGATTTCTGAAAACACGAGTTTTTACCAAAAGTTCATTATAAATGCTCTATCTATTCTTAACCTATGATAGTTGAGAGATGGGAATAACGATAGGGGGACCAAAGGAGGGGTAAGATAGGATACAGTTGACTACACCTTGTTTTGATTGTGGATATATATTGTTTTAAAAAGTTAAGCCATCTTTCCTCGGGTAGAAACTTATGTTGTCTTGTTTTACTTTCATAAAACCATGCCTCCAAAGAGATCTACACGTACACCCTCTAACATGTCCCAAGAGGAGATTGACCATTTGATATCTGTGAATGAGGCTTTGACTGCGGCACTGAAGGCTAAGGGGTCAGTTCATGATCCAGCAAAGATGAGTGCTAGTATCGCAAGGCACAACCCAACGAAGTATGACGGATTAGGTAAACTATCTTTACTTGGGGATTGACATAGGGAGTTTGATAACCTTTTTGAGTTGCTAGGATGTCCTGCGGATCTGCACATAGATCAAGTTGCTTACTAATTGAGGAGAAAAGCTGGTTTGTGGTGGAATCGTAGTAAGGAGGGCATAAGGGAAGCTTGGAGGGAGAGTGATGAACCTTTTATCACTTGGAAGGGTTTCAAGGAGAATATGAGAGTTGTATTTGTACGAGAACATATTAGGAGTAAGATGAGCTGAATTTGATTCTTTCAAGATGACTGAGGAGATGACAGTAGAGACTTATTATAACAGGTTTATGGAATTGTCAGAATATGTAGCTGATTTTAATTTTAGTGATGAGATGTTGGCACTCAGATTTGAAAAGGGATTAACAACCACTATTAAGAAGAGGCTTGCAGCTGGTCAGCCAAGTACCATGGATGGTGTTTATCAGCGAGTTGGGCATGCAGAGAGGATTGCAGATATGTTAAAAGAAGAGAAGAAGGAGAAGGAGGAAAAGAAGGGAAGGTCGAGAAGAGGAAGGTAGAAATTAAAACTGAGAGTGCAGGAGGCAGTAAGAAGTAGAATGTGGGTCAATCTCAATCATACTTTTAGAGTGAAGGGTGGTCTAGTGGAGCTAGTAATGTGAATTGTTTCAGGTGTGGGAAGCCGGGACATAGGAGGTTTGAGTGTAGGGTAAATTTGGGCAAGCAAGGGGGTGGCAAAGGAAATGGAAGTTATGGGAATGAAAACCAAAGGAACTACCAAACTTCAGTACAAAGTGTAGGGAGCAATAGAAATGCAGGGCAATGAAGTACCCAGAGTAGCTACAACAATAGGCAAGGCAATGTAGGTGATCAGAGTAATGGTGGGAAGACATTTGGGACCACTAGTATAGTACAAGGGAATGGGGAGAAGGGTAACTAGTATTTATTGAGAGGATTAGAGTCTTATCATTTACTTAAGTATTTAAGTTGTTAGTAGTTTTAATAAAGTAGTAGTAGTTCCGAAACTTCGGGATGAAGTTTATTTTTAGGCGGGTAGAATGTGACACCTCAGGTTTTAAGTTTATTCTGTAATACATTTTTGTGTTTTGAGTTAATTTTGGGATATATTTTGATAAGTATGATATGGTTTGATAATGATTAAGTAAGTTAATTTTGTTGCAATGATAATGAATTGAAATGGCATTCAAATATGTTGATAGTTTCATGAGCCTTTTTTTTAGCATTTTTGGGTGAACTTCGGGACGAAGTTTATTTCAAGGGGGGAAGACTGTAATACCCCGTAATTTAATGGAATCCATATAACTAATTTACGTGATTCGAATAGTTAATTAAAGGCGTTATAATTAATAATTATGAATAAGACGGAATTATATAATAAAGGGATAAAATAATAAATAATAGAATAATGAGTCGGTATGGCAATTGAATAATAATAATATACGATGATTCATATAATAATAATAATAAACGATAATTATGATATAATAATAATATTAATATTCATAATAATAATAAGATGTTATACATATAATAATTAGTAATTTCCTAATAAGTTTCCTAAAGACGACCTTTTTACTAGTATAAAAGCAAAGCATGACCTACCTAATAGGTTCTATTCACATATTTTATACATAAAGGGAGAGCTAGGGAATAAAGAAAGAAGAAATTAGCTTTATTATCGTCTCAAGGTGACGAGTTTGTGGAGGAGTATTTCTAGCTGCATTATTTGGATTGCTTGAGTGGAATTGCTTGCCAGGTAGGATAACTACTCAACTGATTGCTTTATTGTATATCTGTTATTTGTATGGCATTTTCTGCTAGAATATATGTTGGATGGATTTAAGCCTTTGGCTGGTTGGTTTATTTATGATGGATGATTATTGTTATTGCATTAGTTATTCAGTTTAGTACTGGCAGACATCCCTTCGTGGTGATGTAGATTATTATTGAGGTTGCATACTTGGGCATAGCATTGTATTGGTTATTCTGGTTATCTTGGCAGACGTCGTGGTAAGAGCCTTCATGTGACGTATTTCAGATTAATTCTGGATGACACCGTTTATATACCTTCGTGGTGGTGTAAGGCCACAGGCTGGTTCTGCAGACTTTTCTCTGGGTGTCCTCAAGTTTATCCTGGTTACTCAATTTCGGGTTGAGGCTGCCCTGGGTCAGGGATTGGCCGTATGAATGGGTGTTTCGGGTGATGAGATTATTTATATTGGCATTGGCATTTCTTATTGATGCGTGTCCTAAATATGATGTTTTACACCCTATTTTACACGCATTTCAGAGCTCATATATGTAGTTTATGCTACTATTTTCCCTATTTCCGTCTACTTTCGTGTTTTTGTATAATATATTGCAGAAATGTGAAGAATCCAGCGGAAATGAGCCGAATCCGTCCCTAAGTAATTTTCATTGCATTTGACATGGAGTAGTGACTCGGGAAGCGAACTTGGTGCGCATTTCAAGGCCTGAAAAATATATTTGCGAGAGTTTCAGAAGCGGATTACCAGCTACAGTGGTCTATAAACTGACCTACATGGTCTATAGACTGTCAGAATGCTTCTCGACATTGCAGCCTTATTCAGATGTCTATATCTCGATTTCTAGGCCTGATAATAGAGTGATTCCAATTGGAGGTGAAAGCTTATCCTCTTAGCTTTCCAACGCCGTGTAGAACGCCTGATTTGACCAAGTAACGAAGAAATGGCAGCTGTTTTAAGATCGGTGCGCGCTGCAGGAATTATCAGAATGCATTACTGTACAGCGCCTGTGGTCGATCGACTGGTCCCTGTGGTCGATCGACCACTCCACGACCCTGACGCACAAATTAAATGATAAGTTAGAAGCCCAACGCAATTAGGTTTTAGAAAATAAGAAGTTGTGTTATTCATATATAACTCGACTGCTATCAGATTAGGAGGTATCTCCGAACAGAGACATTAGTTTAGAATTTAGCATACGGTTTACATTCAATTACTTTAATTTTTACTCTCAATTAAATTCGTTATTTTGCTTTCGGATTCTCTTGTTCCTGCCTTGTTACTGTATTCCTTCTTCATAATTCCAGTTTGTTTTAGTTATTCTTGCAGTAGTTAGAATTGTTAGAATAATCCCGAAACCTTTAGTTTATTATTGCTTTTAATCGTTCAATTTCAATTATGCATTTGTTCATCGTATTTATCGAATTAGTTGTTGTTATCCTCATTAATATGTGTAGCTAAACTCTTCGTGCTAAGATGTAGGGGACCTATAGCGTAGATGGCGTAGAATTAGGCGACCTGAATTAGGGCATTGGTCGATCGACTGGCTTCTCTGGTCGATCGATCATGTAGCTTAGTCGATCGACTGCCTATAGTGGTCGATCGACTGACGCGTGTATGATTAGCACCGTTTTTAATTTATTAAGTGCAATATTTGACAATGAGACCGAGAGGAGACTTGTTAAATGCTTAGTTTTGACCAACTCGTAGATCGAAAGATAGGGGAGGGCATTAATTAATGAATTAAGACGACTAAATTGCTGAGATCGAGAGATAATGTAATTTAGGCTTTAGGAATCACTAATCGGGGCGAGAGCTAGTGTTAGTGAGACCTAGGGACTGGAAGCATAGGCCGAAAGGAGTTACTAGTTAACTTGGACCGAGAGGACATGTTTTACCCATCCTACACGACTGTATTTCGGACTTACCTAGAATTGTGTGCCATCGCAGCTATAGTGAACCGACCGTCTTAGCATTTCTTTTATCATTGTTTACATCCTTTATTACTTTTATTTGCTTATTTAGTTTATGTTATTAGATTTAGATTTAATTCATATCAAAACCCCCTCAAACTGTTACCCTTAGACTAAAATTAAAAGCAACTATTATCTCCCTACCTCCCTGCGGATCGACCCTTACTACCGCTTGCTAGTTGTAGTTTGGAAAATTATAAATATTATTTTTGATACTCACATCGACAGGTATTCAATTTTGGCGCCGTTGCCGGGGAAGTAGCCCTAGTTTTAGTTGTTTTTATTTTGGTCTGTCTTTAGCCTCAAGGGAAGACTAAGTACCTTGAGGCCGTTCTTATCTTCTTCTTTAGTGTTGTTTCGATAGGTCCTACAGGTCCTATTAGCAGTACTTCAGGAGGATTCACCATGTTTCGTTCTTGGGAGCAGCAGGTGGAATTTTGTGGGAGATGTGGTGCTGAGGGGCATGATTCTGCTATGTGCCAAGCAGATATGGACCAAGTCTATGCTTACAGGCAATATAAACAAGGTCATTATATGCCGCCACATCCGTACTATCAACAGGGCTTTCAAGAGCCTTCATATTATTTTGCACCACCTCCGCAAATCCCTCTTCCCTCTAACGAGATGGCGGATATCAAAGCTATGATACAAGAGATTGCGACCAAAACTGCCAAACATCGTGAAGATCATGCAGCATGGGTTAAATCAACTCAGTCCCGAATGGCCGACCTTTCTTCTCTTCAACACATGGAGACCATGCATGCTATGCGCGTCCGTGGTGGGTCAATCCCTGAAGAGCCTGCTATGAAAAGGGTAAGCCCGGAAATTAATAAAGACGAATCGGGAAGAGAAGAGGCTGAACTGTCAGAACAGAAAAATAACGTTAGGAGTAGAATTGCAGCATTTGAAAGTCGATCGACCAACCACTCTGGTCGATCGACCAAGACCTCTGTTAATGCTTTTCTTTCTGACAATCAGAAGCTTTTGGAACCCAGCTCCCACGGTCGATCGACTGACTCCCATGGTCGATCGACCTCGCCTACTGCTGATATTGTTGATAATTCGACCCGAATTCTTGACGGGTCGTTCATTTCAAGAGCCATGAAGTTATTTCCAGGAGTTGATAAGGACAAGGTCCTTAATTCAAAGGATGTTTCAAAGAAGGAAGTGGAAGAGCAAGCCAAGTTGTCGATAAAGCTTTCATTTCCTGAGCGGCTCCAGAAATCGAAAGACGAGACTGAGCGAAAAGAGACTTTGAATGCCATAACACTGAGGAGCGGGTCTACTATTGCCGGGCCCACTGTGGCAAAAGATGGGTCTGAAAAGAAGAAAGAAAGGGCGTCTGTGAACAGTGGCAAAATAAAGACGAGTAGCAGCATAGGCAGTCGATCGACTGCCTATCATGGTCGATCGACCTCCTTGAAAGAACTGTGGCGGAAGATTAATGAAGCAGAAACTTCAAACAGTAGCAGGACCAGTCGATCGATTGACCATCATGGTCGATCAACCAGTCCCCGACCTTCCAGTGCTACTGTACCTGAAGACCTCAGTCGATCGACTAACCAACCTAGTCGATCGACCGAGGAAGCTGCTGAAAGTGCATAGTTCCGTCCTCCAATGCCTGATGACTTGAGAGACCATTTGTTTCGGGGTTCGACAACTCCGAAAATATTGAGGCAAGACCCAAATGCTGATGGGTCAGTTCCAGTGCCCAAGTATGACCCCACTCATCAAATGGTTCGTTCTGCGACGGATCAAGAGGGTTCTAGCTACAACAAAGAGAAGATGGTCGATTTTCAGCCCAAGTTTTCGAGATCTTTGGTATGAGAGATTTAGAGGAGCGTACTAAATTACTTCTCACTGCCCCTTATCCAGAAATACTGGTGCCGACGAAGGATGAGGTATCTTTCGAGAAATTTAAATCTGTTATTCATAGTTTAAATATTCAAATACCTTTTCTTGAGTTGGTAAATCAAGTTCCTGCTTATATGAAATTTATGAAGCAACTTTTGATTAAAAAGCGTAAACTTGATAGAGTCGAGTCTGTTGCATTAACTACCGAGTCTAGTTCTTACTTAATTCATACTGCTCCGCAGAAATTAGCTGACCCGGGTAGTTTCTCTCTCCCGTGTCAAATAGGCACCTTTAGTCTCGATAAAGCTTTACGTGATTTAGGCGCTAGCGTGAGTGTTATTCCTTTAAGTCTAGCTAAACGACTTGGTTTAACTGAGTTTGCTTGCACGAGTATGACAGTTCAGATGGCCGACCGTTCTGCGGTCCAGGCCATAGGAGTGTTAGAGGATATTCCTGTGCAAATCGAGAAATTCTTCTTTCCTGTAGATTTTGTTGTCCTAGATATACCCGAGGATCGTCACACCCCGATTATTTTGGGTAGACCATTTCTGCACACTGCTGGTGCAGTTATTGATGTTGGCCTTAGGACATTGACTTTTAAGGTGGGGAAGGAAAGAATTTCATTTGCTCAGTCTCCCATTTGTAGGAATCCTATGATGGTTCAGTGCAATTCTAAGACAGCTAATACTTATGTGATTATTGATGATGTCTCGCCTTTTATACCAACCCCTATTCCTGCTTTAACACCTCCGCCCCAGATCGGGAGCGAATTGGAGGAAAAATCTCGTGTTTTACTTGTTGCAGGGTCTGGTTTGGGGGAAGGAACTGCCGCATATTGCTCCAGCTGTGAAGGAACCAATTATTCAGAAAGGTGGACTGGGATGTTTAAGCTATGGATCAGATGAGGAGCCGGAGAAGAGCCCAAGAAAGAAGAAGCCTGCGCGAGTCACGGAGTATGACTTGGAGTTCGATGAGCCAGACGATTCTAGAGCATGGGAGGCCAGAGCTGCTGATGATCCATTGAGTTGCCTAGATGATGGAGATGGGTGGAGTCCAGCTGCCGAGATTAGTATTGCTAAAGGAGTTTCTTATAGCCAGAAGCCGTATTCTGAGCTATATGGCGGCATGGATTGACGGATTTGATAGTTATTGAACTTTTAGACCATTTTATTTCTGTTTTAGATTATTTACTGTTTTTGGTTTGCGCGAGACTTCGCATTTTATATTCGTTTGCTTAGGATTTTTATAGACTATAGACTGTGTTTTTGGGTTTGCGCAATTTTCGGGCGCGTATTTATGTGCATTGCAGGTAAGAAGACCAAGTTAACTCAATTTATTGAGTTAATTAGAAGATCAGGAACTGTTCACGTCAGGTGGGCAGTCGATCGACTGGCCATAGTGGTCGATCGACCGTCCCACGCAGCTCTAAGGCTACTGTTTCAATTAGCCTGGCCGATCGACTGGTTGGAGTGGTCGATCGACCCGGTCCCGCTGCTTTTTTCCTTTCTTCTATTTTCAATTTTAATTATTTTGCACGTAAATTCCGTTCAAATTTTGTTTTCTCGTTTTATGCGCGGTATGTTTTGTTCTTTTCAGGTGCCTTTTGGTAGCACTGCTGGCTACTGAAACCTCCAGCTTACGCAGGTTTAGGGAGGTTTCCTCTAAAGCGCTTAAAATCTTGTGAGTTTCCAAATTCCTTCATGTTTTTATTTAGTTTATTTACGCAAAACTCATTTTCCTTTGTTATCCCACTATATGATTTCGCACAATGAGGGCATTTTGTGATTTGGTTTGGGGAAGGGTTTTGCAATTGCATTTACATTCATTCGTTTTGCATTCACGTTTAAATTTTGTATTGCATTATTTTAATTTCCCTTATATATACATAAAAAACCAAAAAAATGTAAAAATTTCAAAAATTCAAAAAATGCACGTTTAGTTTAGCATGTAGGTCGAGTCGGAACGGTAGTAGTTCAATAATGACACTGCCTTTTCATCTGTTTATGCCTGAGCCTTGCTTTATTGACATGTTATTAGTAGAATCCAATATGCATAGTCTACGAGTTTTCGTCAAATTACTTGCTGGACTTGAGACTTGACTTTGAATTTTGGCAAACTACATTATATCCTGAGGTTTAGAGCTTATAACTGGTGTCATTCATGACCTGTTTATCTAGGATTACGAGTAGTACTCCTTATGAGATATGTCATATCAATATGCATAAATATGAACTTGATCTGCTTAATACCTGTATGCATTCGGTATGTGGTTTGTTGACACATGTGGTAGAGGTCTCCTTTTATTCATTTTACCCATAAACCTCACAATGCCAAATTTGCCTTTTTGTCCCATAAGCTACGTACCATTATTTAACCTACCCTATCCGAGCTAGTATTGGTAGTTATGGGAATGTATCTATTGCATTTTGGTTATATTGCTTCTTATGAGAAGATTGGTGGAATGTTGGAAAGGAGGAAAGAAAGAAAGAAAAAAGAATTGAAAAAAGAAGGGAAAAAAAGAAAAGAAGAACAAAAACAAGAATAGTGTTCGGAAAAAAAGAAAACCCGGTCGATCGACTGACCATCTTGGTCGATCGACTGAAGCCCGAGAAAGAATAAAAATCAAATGATCGTATCTTTATTAAGTGGTGATTTTATTCCCATGCTTTATCATTATCATTTGGGGAATTACAATTTTATGGAGATTGTGAGTTTTGTGCTTCTAATTGGCACCGCTTTATTGGTTAATTTTGAGTAAGGAAGTGGATGTTGTTATAATTTGGTTTAGTTGTTACTAGCTTGGCTAATACTCCTCATATCCAAATTTATCTTAGCCCCTTCTTACCCATTGCCTCACATATCCATATATACCTCGGCATGTGTCATGGTCATCTGTTTGGTTGGAATGCATATGTACGGTTGTAGAGATCATTTTCATATTAGATTGCATGCATGTTCTTATAGGTCGTATTTAGGTGAGAGTCATTACAAATTACTTCTTTCTATCTTTACATATATTCACCTGTGCTTATGTGTGATATGAGCGACCCGTGAGAGTCCGAATTGATAAGTCTCTACAGTTGACGGTTCAGCAGCTTTTAATGGCTACATAACTCGTTTGCATGATTCATATTGCTAATTGATTGTTAGTTGTTGCATTAAATTGGTTTAGGCTATTCGGTTTGCATTTCGCTCTGAGATTAAACTCGTTCCATTAGGTTTTAGGATCGAGTCTAGTTCTTGCTTGGGGACACGCAAGGGTTTGGTTTGGGGAAGTTTCATGCGTGTCCTAAATATGATGTTTTAAACCCTATTTTACACGCATTTCAGAGCTCATATATGTAGTTTATGCTACTATTTTCCCTATTTCCGTCTACTTTCATGTTTTTGTATAATATTGCAGAAATGTGAAGAATCCAGCGGAAATGAGCCGAATCCGTCCCTAAGTACTTTGCATTGCATTTGACATGGAGTAGTGACTCGGGAAGTGAACTTGGTGCGTATTTCAAGGCCTGAAAGATATATTTGCGAGAGTTTCAGAAGCAGATTACCAGCTACAGTGGTCTATAGACTGACCTACATGGTCTATAGACTGTCAGAATGCTTCTCGACATTGCAGCCTTATTCAGATGGCTATATCTCGAGTTCTAAACCTGATAATAGAGTGATTCCAATTGGAGGTGAATGCTTATCCTCTTAGCTTTCCCACGCCGTGTAGAACGCCTGATTTGACCTAGTAACGAAGAAATGGCAGCTATTTTAAGATTGGTGCGCGCTGCAGGAATTATCAGAATGCATTACTGTACAGCGCCTGTGGTCGATCGACTGGTCCCTGTGGTCGATCGACCACTCCACGACCCTGACGCGCAAATTAAACGAGAAGTTAGAAGCCCAACGCAATTAGGTTTTAGAAAATAAGAAGTTGTGTTATTCATATATAACTCGACTGCTATCAGATTAGGATGTATCTCCGAACAGAGACATTAGTTTAGAATTTAGCATACGGTTTACATTCAATTACTTTAATTTTTACTCTCAATAAAATTTGTTATTCGCTTTTGGATTCTCTTGTTCCTGCCTTGTTACGGTATTCCTTCTTCATAATTCCAGTTTGTTATAGTTATTCTTGTAGTAGTTAGAATTGTTAGAATAATCCCAAAACCTTTAGTTTATTATTGCTTTTAATCGTTCAATTTCAATTATGCATTCGTTCATCGTATTTATCGAATTAGTTGTTGTTATCCTCATTAATATGTGTAGCTAAACCCTTCGTGCTAAGATGTAGGGGACCTATATCGTAGATGGCGTAGAATTAGGCGACCTGAATTAGGGCCTTGGTCGATCGACTGGCTTTTCTGGTCGATCGACTGTGCCAGTTAGTCGATCGACTGCCTATAGTGGTCGATCGACTGACGCGTGTATGATTAGCACCGTTTTTAATTTATTAAGTGCAATATTTGACAATGAGACCGAGAGAAGACTTGTTAAATGCTTAGTTTTGACCAACCCCTAGATCGAGAGATAGGGGAGGGCATTAATTAATGAATTAAGACGACTAAATTGCTGAGATCGAGAGAGATAATGTAATTTAGGCTTTAGGAATCACTAATCGGGGTGAGAGCTAGTGTTAGTGAGACCTAGGGACTGGTAGCATAGGCCGAAAGGAGCTACTAGTTAACTTGGACCGAGAGGACATGTTTTACCCATCCTACACGACTGTATTTCGGACTTACCTAGGATTGTGTGCCATCGCAGCTATAGTGAACCGACCGTCTTAGCATTTCTTTTATCATTTTTTACATCCTTTATTACTTTTATTTGCTTATTTAGTTTATGTTATTAGATTTAGATTTAATTCATATCAAAACCCCCTCAAACTGTTACCCTTAGACTAAAATTAAAAGCAACTATTATCTCCTTACCTCCCTGCGGATCGACCCTTACTACCGCTTTCTAGTTGTAGTTTGGAAAATTATAAATATTATTTTTGATACTCACATCGACAGGTATCACTTATCATGCATATTCTTTGTGTTCATCTTACTTCTGTTATGGTGGTTATTCTACTAAACCGCGAGGTTGACAGTGTATTCGTGAACACCTGTGATGAACCATAAATGGGGAGCACACTTACAGGTGCTTAAGATTAGCTGACTTGGGAGCATTGGGACGTGAGCTCGACTTGGACCATAGTTGCTGTCTAGATCACTTAGTTGACTTATACAACTTTATTTATGTAATTTCCGCTGCGTAGTAAATTTTAATGTTAAGGTTTAAATTTAATCGGCTGGCAATGTAATAAAACCGTTATTTCAGTTAAAGTTATTAAAGTACTTTGGTTTGTTTTAATTTGTATCATTTTGTAGATACCTCATTTATGTACCTCCCGCAAACCACCCGGTGATGATTGGGCCGCATGTTTGGTACACGGAACGATTTATGACAATTCGTAAGTTTATCGTCAAGTGATAGCTCAAACACTCGTGTCTACCTCATAGTCGTCATCTACGCGCCGATAAGGTCGTTTTGACAGTAATTAGAGTACATTTGGAGTCCGGGTCAAAAATCGTCTTCATTTTTTAATAACCGTTTAAAATGCCGAGCCAGAATATTCTGGAATGTTCCGGATATTTCTATTCCATATTTTCAATCTTTTAATCTCTTTGGTAAATTATATCCCGAAAATATTTTATAAATATTAAGGAAATTGAGATAAACCGTAATTCCATAATAAAAACGCGGAAATCTTTCTTCCGCAGGAGGAAACCACTTGGGAAAGGACGCAGCAGGTGCTGCGCCTCTTCCAAGAGGCGCAGTGGCTGCTGCGCCTCTTCCCCAGTTCCTTTCTGCGTATTTTTCATATCTTTTCGAGATTCACTTCCAAAGTTTCTCCGAAACCCTAATTCCTTCGTGTGATTAGTATAAATAGGAGCCTTTGTTCCTCATATTTCTCACGCGGATGTCCGCTCTTCTCTTCTCCCTTTGCATTCTAAGACCACGCTCTTGCTTTTTGGCGTCTACGTGCTTGAACTTTCGACCACGTAAGCTCGGATCTTTCTGAGTACCAGCCTCGTTTTGCATGACCGACCAATTTGACCAACTCCACATAAATCAACTTAATCAACTTTGTTAAATTTCTCTTAGAGGGCACTTTCGTCGTACATTCGAGTCGAGCATCACTAAACGTTAATTTAGTCAATCTCGTTTCGTCAAACATGTAAGTCTGAGGGTGTAAATCCTTTCTTTTATTATTGTACTTTATTTTTGTAATCATTATTGTAAGGTTTACGTCGAAAACATATTCAAAACCGATTTATAAAACCTTGTTTTAAACCCTTTTTACGGATTAACAGGAGACAAACGTCGAGAAAGGACGCAGCAACTGCCACGCCTCTTCGAAGGGACGCAGCACCTGTTGCGCCTCTTCTTGAGGCTGCCGCAGTTCCTGCTTCCTTTCTTCTTCCTTCGTCTTTTGTTTCTCTGTTTGTTTTTCTTTTGTCTTCAATTGTTCATGCTTCATTAACACGATAAATTTTAGCATGATAATTTTAGCATATAATTCATTATTAATTTATCTTTTAAATTCTCGACTTAAATCCCAAGTAATTCATATTTGCGGGTTTTCGTCATTAAAATAAATTCGGATTTTTAGAGGTTCGATTCATCAATATTGAGTCTCTGGAATTCATCGTTGATATATTTGCATCTTTTATTTATCGTCATCATCATTAGTTCGTCGTTAATAAACCTAATTAACCTAATTAGTTTGTTTATTTGTAATTAACCTTGTAATTAATCTTGTATTTAATTCATTCTAATTGATTTTATCTCATGTTTTACTGTTTTTATGACCCAATCACATGTAAATAAACTGATAAATCACTTCTATCCGAGTAAATATCATTAATCAAGCATTAAATTTACCCACGAACATTAACAATTTGCAATTCCGGCTTCACAGCCAGAACTGAACTCAGGAACAGACGCAGCGACTGCTGCGCCTCTTCCAAAGGACGCAGCTCTGCTACGCCTGTTCCGGGTTGAGTTATGTCTCTGAACTTCCGTTTCTGCCTTGACCTAGTTTATTAATTAAGTATTAATTAACTATTAATCGTATTGCCACTTAATAATCTGTTCGTTTATTTGTTTATTCTTTCTTTTCTCAAATTATCCGTTTTAAATGTATTTTTGACGTAAATCAATTAATCAGTTGTAATTATTGTAATTTTAATTATTGCATTTATTTATTTATCGTATTGAATGATTTATTACTTGTTTTCACATGTAAATAATTCTAAATCATGTTTCGACCCTAATGAGTGCTAAATTAATTGTTCACCGACTTAGTTAATTCTCACATGTTAGGATTAATCTAATGGATGTTGCATTGCATGCATATAACCTTCAACATATCGAGTATAGACGATTTTCCCTAATCATTAGTAGAGGCCGCTATCGAGGCGGGCGGGATTACGTGTTCGATCAAAAGAGCTTCCTAATACGTACCCTCACCCCTTTCTCCAGATCTCTGTGAACATCCGTGTTCATTGGCATCCACGAGAGTTATTCTAGATATAGAATGCTAAGGGTAACGAGTTCTTGGTGTTCATGTCACTACTTTGTGTCTTGATATGACACGAGGTATTCGAACGGTTTCCAATTTTCCACAATAAATTGGTGTCGACTCCACAATTGCAAAGCTTGCTCGCTTTCAACGAGCGACCCCCGTGGACCCGCATCCACAGTTTGGCGACTCCGCTGGGGATTAATACACTTATGTTCAGCCAAGGGTGAAACTTGAACAAGGTTAGGGAATAGTTTGTACAAGACAGTTGTCGATTTTCATAATTCGGTCTTCCTAGATTGTTTATTCGGCCTTCCTAAGGCCCAACCCAACCCATTCGAGCAATCGTCCCGTCTAGACGGTCCAAATTCTTATTTGGGCCTAAGGATGAATAGCGATTGACGTCAACCATACCATGGTACTTACTCCTATTTGTATCAAGGGCTTTCACTACTTGAGGAAATGGACGAGGAATCGGCCTTACTCCTGTTTGGTATGAGCCTCTCCACAGACCCCGGGTTTGATTGTTTGGTATGGCAACCCACCCTTTAAGCCAAAACCCTTTTAAATGCACTCAGCATCCCGTTATAATGCTTGTATAAATGCTTGTGATAAAAATGTAAATTTTCGAAAACAGGCCAAATTTAGCGCAAAACCAGTCGAAACTCTGTCCAATTGTCGAGTCAAAATTCGGGCCTCAAAGCCCATTTCAAAACCTCACTTCGAGTCCGCTCCTACAACTACACTATAGTTGACTAGGACCGACATTTTCAAACCTTGTCATTTCTTCAAACCTCACTTGATACAAGTGGCACACTCCCACTTCACAAGTCAAACCTTTTCTTTAAGTAAGTGTGCTAGAATGGTCGATCGTGTTTTGATTTGTCGTCGATCTCTTATCCAGTTTTCAAGATGCCTGGAACTAGTCACACAAGTGTCAATGGACAACCACCAAATGGCAATGATCTAATCCTAGCCGCGCTCGCTCGTCTCCAAACTAGCCAGGACCTAGTGAATGATCGCCTCAACACGATCGAGGGCCGAATTGTTGCTGTAGAAACTAGGTTGCCTCCTGCAGAGGATGAAATACTCCATGAAGTTGTGAATGACTTCATGAATGAAAATCCTCCACCTTTTGTGGGAGCACAAGAGGTCAACCCTCATGTAGATCCAACTGCAGCTGAGAAACGACTCCAATATTTGGAGGAACAACTGATGTATCTCAAAGGGGATGATATCTATAGGGAAAACAATCGCAAATATGAGGCCGTGAGTTCCAAATTGCCGACCAACTTTGACATGACGGATATCCCGAAATTCAAGGGGCATGAAAACCCTTTGAACCATATCCGTGCTTTCAAGGATTACATGTTTATCAAAGGCATTAAACCCGAGATGTTCTTAAGGATCTTTCCTTCATCTCTCGACACTATTCCTAAGCAATGGTTCTATTCTCTAGAGCACAAGAAGATTGCCACCTGGGATGATGCCGCGATCGAGTTTGCTAAGCAATATGCGGATAATGCTGAGATCCAAGTCAATATGCGCACTCTAGAGGTTCTTACCCAAAATGATAAGGAAGGCTTCACCGACTTCCTAAGTAGGTGGAGGAAGACTAGTACCCAACTTGTCGAACGTCCAGATGAAGCTACCCTCGTGGAGAAATTCGTGGACAATCTAAATCCCATTTATGCAAGTCATTTGAGGTACCAAACTATTAAGACCTTCAAGGACTTAACCGTACTAGGAACAAGGATCGGAGATGACATCCGTAAAGGGCTTTTGTCCAAAACGGTAGGTCGTGGATATCAAGGTTCAACAAGTCGTTCTTACGGCTCTACTAGCAAGACTGATGAAGTTAACCTTCTCGAACCATCAAAGAAGAGTATCCCACAAAGAAAGTTCACAAATATTGGGGATACATACTCCAATGCTCTAAAGAGACTGATGAAACAGAGTAAGCATCAGGCCCTACACCTGAACCGGAAAAGAAATCTAAGTCCTGGGACGAGAATTCGTAATGCGAATATCACAGAGGTAAGGGACATGATACAGAAAAATGCTACAAGCTAAAACATGTACTTCAAGACATGATTGAAGACGGTCGCCTACCAATACCGCCTGGAGGCAAGCCTAACAATACTCAGAATCCTCTTGGAGTTCTGATGATTACAAGTGACGAATCTACCTTCGATTGCTCACATCTTATCTCCCCAAAAGAGGAGGCAATCAACGGGATATGGACAGATAGCGAGGAAGATGTCTACCTCCAAGATCTTCCCTTAATCAAAGAAGTCGAAGGCATCATAGATGAGATCATTGCCACGCTAGGCACCAAAACTAGTTCAAATCAGCAGAAAGGATGGAGAAAGTCGATCAAGTGGACGAACAACCAAGGAAGACTCTTCAAGCTCACCACTGGAGAAGGAGAGATGTTCAAAGGAGAACCAGAAGATGATGAATTCGAGTCAGAGTCAGAGTCGGAGTCAGAGTCGGAGTCTAGAGAAGTCCCTAGAGAGTCTCCTCCTGTCGTCACTTCCACTCCCCTTGTTTCTCCTAGCTTAGCATCGAATAGTTGCAGTAGTTCGGGAAATGTCCCAACGGTTGTCCCTTTACTGCCACTGACTACCGAACAGATGGCTTCTTTGTTTCAACTCTTTTCAAATTTTAATATGAATAAATCAGATTCTGCTTACTCTTTGTGTTATTCTGAATGCAATTCTGTTTACGATGATAATGAGGATGACCCAGACCCAGACTCAGTCGAAATACCTCCCTACATAGCCAAAGAAATACTACAATAGGGGGAAGGGGAACCAGTTATAGAAAACACCAAGCCCATCAACGTAGGAACCGAACTAGAACCCCAAGAACTTAGGATAGGGACGACCTTGAGCCCCGCCGAAAGAGCCAGTTTTATAGACCTCCAACACGAGTTCAAAGACGTTTTTGCTTGGTCCTACAAAGAAATGCCAGGGATCTACCGGGATATCGCAGAGCACAGAATCCCAATTAAACCAGGTTTCAAACCCGTAAAACAGAAACTTCGTCGAATGAGGACAGAATGGGCACTTAATATCAAAGAAGAAGTCGATAAGCAATTCAAAGCCGGGTTCATCAAAGTTTCCGAGTACTCAGACTGGGTAGCTAATATAGTACCCGTACCCAAAAAGGATGGGAGAATCCATGTTTGTGTTGATTTCAGAGACTTAAACAAAGCAAGTCCCAAGGATGACTTTCCTCTACCACATATTGACATATTGGTGGACAATACAACAGATCACGCGTTATTATCCTTCATGGATGGATACGCGGGATATAACCAGATCAAGATGGCCATAGAAGATATGCACAAGACCGCCTTAGTCACTCAATGGGGTACCTATTGCTACACGGTTATGGCGTTTGGGTTAATCAATGCCGGAGCTACATACCAACGCACCGCAACTACACTACTACATGACATGATGCATAAAGAAGTTGAGGTCTACGTAGATGATATGATTGTCAAGTCCAAATATAGAGAGGGGCACATTGCGAACCTTCGCAAATTCTTCTCAAGACTAAGAAAGTACAACATGAGGCTCAATCCTCAGAAATGTGCATTTGGAGTAACGTCCGGGAAACTCCTGGGGTATGTTGTTAGCCAACGAGGGATAGAAATAAACCCTTCCAAGATCAAAGCTCTAATCGAAATGCTGCAACCTCAAACAGAGAAAGAAGTTAGAGGATTCTTAGGTAAGGTGCAATATATAAGTCGATTCATATCGAAACTTACCATGATCTGCGAACCTATCTTCAAAAAGCTAAAGAAAACAGACCACACCATGTGGGATGATGACTGTCAAAAGGCGTTTGACCGAATCAAGGAGATACTAGCCAAACCGCCAGTGGTCATGCCACCCCAACGAGATCAACCTCTTGGTTTATATCTCACGGTAACTGAAACAGCCATGGGCGCAATGTTAGCACAAATCGTAGGAAAAGAAGAAAGAGCTATCTACTACCTTAGTAAGAAGTTCTTGGAGTGTGAGTGCAAATACACACCACTCGAAAAGACATGCCCCGCTCTTGTGTGGGCAACGAAGAAGCTACGCCATTACATGCTTAGTTACTCCGTCAAAATATACTCCAAAATGGATCCCGTCAAATACCTCTTCGAAAAACCTGTTCTCAATGGGTGCCTAGCAAGATGGAATTTAATGCTCTCAGAGTTCGATCTCAAGTATGTACCTCTGAAAGTTATAAAAGGATGCGCCGTTGCCGAGTTCTTCGCAGGAAATCCCATAAATGATGCACAAACAATAGACACCTGGTCGTTTCCGGATGAGGATATACTCCAAACCGATATAGACTCCTGGGACCTTTATTTTGATGGAGCGTCGAATTTAAGAGGATTTGGAATAGGAGTGTTGCTCATTTCTCCTGAAGGCGAGCATACACCACTCTCTGTCAAACTCGACTTCGAGGTGACAAATAACGCGGCAGAATACGAAGCTTGTCTCATTGGGCTACAAGCAGCAGTAGGTTTAGGCATCAAGAATCTTCGGGTACTTGGAGATTCATCTTTGATCATCAACCAAATTACGGGATCTTGGAAAATTCGAAGTGAAAGCCTAGCACCTTACCAAGCCAGAATAGACCAAGTTGCCCAATTCTTCGATCAAGTAACCTACCTACACCTACCTCGAGAAGAGAATCAATTTGCAGATGCACTTGCAAAACTTGCATCTTTGATTAATATGCCGGATAATATGGTAGAAATACCTTTATGCATCGAACGACGGTCAGAGCCAGCTTATGTGCACCAAATCACATATGAAGAAGAAAACCCAGAGGAACCTTGGTTCCAAGCGATCCTGAACTTCAAACTCAACGGCACCTATCCACCGGATATGGACAAAAGGGGACAACGTGCTATACGCTTACTAGCCTCCCAATACGTCCTCATACAAGGAGAATTATACAAAAGAACACCTCTTGGTGTAATCCTACGTTGCCTTGATCATTCACAGACACAGAAAGTGATGGAAGAAGTCCATGATGGAGAATGTGGCCCTCACATGAGTGGACCAATGATGGCAAAGAAAATCACACGTTTGGGGTATTATTGCACCTCAATGGAATCCGATTGCATCAAATATGTCAGACATTGCCACAACTGCCAAATCTTCGGGAATGTACAACATGTCCCTCCTTCATTACTCTACACAATGACATCTCCTTGGCCATTTTCTGCTTGGGGAATCGACATCGTCGGAAATATCACCCCAGCCGGGACAGGAGGTCACTGTTTCATCCTGGTGGCAATCGATTATTTCACCAAATGGGTGGAAGCGGCCTCCTACACTAGTCTCACAGCCAAGAACGTGGCAAAATTCATACAAACCAACATCATCTGTCGATACGGTTGCCCACATGAGATCATCAGTGACAATGGCTCACATTTCCAGGCTGAGACTGAGTAATTGCTTGCAAAGTACAAGATTAAACATCACCATTCATCGCCATATAGACCACAAACTAATGGCGCGGTAGAGGCAGCAAACAAAAACGTTGTCACAATCCTCAAGAAAATGATTAACAACTATAGAGATTGGCCAAGCAAGATACCATTTGCCTTATGGGGATATTGCACGTCTGTTAGAATGCCCACTAGGGCCACCCCTTTCTATTTAACCTATGGTATGGAAGCCGTGCAACCAGTCGAGCTAGAAATACCATCCTTGTGTATTTTACTCGAAAGTCAAATCCCAGAAGCCGATTGGAAGAGGGATAGATATGAAGAACTCATCCTCCTGGATGAACGTAGATTGCGCGCATTACATAATGTGCAAACATATCAGGCACGTATCAAACGAGCCTTCAACAAAAGGGTTAAGCCAAGGAACATCAAAGAAGGAGACTTGGTTCTCAAATCAGTTAGTGCTCTTTTACCTGTCGATTCACGAGGAAAGTTTAAACCCAACTGGGCCGGACCATTTCTGGTCAAATCCATACTCCCGAGGGGTGCGGTTAGAATCACAGACCTAGATGGGAATGAATTTGCCAACCCAACAAACCTCGACCAACTGAAACGTTACTATGCCTAGAATAGGAACAAAAACGCGCCTCACGTAACCTCACGTGTCGCTCCTGTGGCACGACATATAAACGGCCCCTGGCCAGCTGAAATAAAGCTAATGTCACTTTGCTCTTGCATTTTGACAAATCGTCATCCTCATATCATCAAATAAACCGAATTGTGCTTTAAGATTAAGTAAAGCTCATGCTTATTTTCTAGTTCATTACAAGCTCTTGCTTAGAACAATTATTCTTTTATATTTAATTGAACTACGCGCAAGGGTTTGATTTCATTTTTTTAAAATGAATACGTAGGTAATCCTTCACAGGACACAACCCATCATTATTTTAAATGTAAATAGAAGGACATTTGCATGTGCATTTGGAATTCGACAAGAATAATAAAAGAAAATTACAACGGTTTCATAACCAATTAGCCTTTTATTCATTTCCTTCCATAATGATAATAATATGCCACATAATAAAATAAATGCTGAAATAAATAGGCTAGGATTCTAAAAACCCCACCATTTTATTACAAATAATAATAATAATAATAAATAATAATAAGACTTAGGCTATTCTTCCATTTTCCCTTTGCCTTTGTCATTCTTATCATATTTCTTGTCTCGACCACGAGCCGGGCGCTCCTGCGCTATCTCGTACCTAATCACCAACGGTATCTCTCGTGGTCTAGCTTTGCCATTCTTATCAACCACCTTTTCCACGGCAGGAGAGGTCCTCGGTTTCTTCGATGGATGAACAACTCGAAATCCGGCTTCTTCCTCTCCCTCGGTCAAGTGCTTCTCTTTCTCCTTCTCTACATCGCGAACCTTGTAGTCAACAGGCTCGCGCTTCCTTAGCCTCTCGCGCTCCTCAGGAGTCGTAGCTTTCCTCCACTGCAAGTAGGAATCTGATACCCATAGTGCAATAACAGAAGAGTTTAGGAACCACATGTTTCTTTGAGCCCATTTGATGGCCCATTCTCTTCGGCTCTCGGTAGTAAGTGCCATGGCAGTCTGAGGAACAGTATCTAGCTTCGGAATCGTCTGCTTCAATCCAACCTGTCTTATCAGCCTCTCTGGGAAGATGCATATCATAAATTCCAAGCCTGGAACATGCACCGATCGGGTAGGATCCAAGGATGATACTCCAGTAACAGACTTGAGATGCCACCATGGTACGATCCGTCTAATCAGGGGACCATCCTCGCTCTTCAACTTGTTCTCCCAGTAGTTGAAAACTCGAGTAAAGTCCACCATGTAAAGCCTGGTCCTCATTGCGATTGAGCGAGCATGATAAGCAGGAACATTAACTGGGGGCTCGATCAATCGCAAGCGCTCCATAAGCCAGACCTACCAAAAGCAGGTATTTGTAAATACCTCATTTCTGCACCTCCCGCAAACCACCCGGTAATGATTGGGCCGCATGTTTGGTACGCGAAATGATTTGTGATAGTTCATAAGTTTATCATCAAGTGATTGCTCAAACACTGGTGTCTACCTCTTAATTGTCATCGACGCGCCGATACGGTCGTTTTGACAGTAATTAGAGTACATTTGGAGTCTGGGCCTAAAACCGTCTTCATTTTCTGATAACCGCTAAAATCCCGAGTTAGAATGTTCTGGAATGTTCCGGATATTTCCATTCCATATTTCACAACCTTTTAATCTTTGGTAAAGAATTTCCCGTAATATTCATACAAAATATTAAGGAAAATAAGATTAATCCGTTATTCCATAAATTAAACACATAAATCTTTCTTCCGAAGGAGGAAACCACTTGGGAACAGACACAGCAGTTGCTGCGCCTTTTCCAAGGGACGCAGTGCCTGCTGCGCCTCTTCCCAAGTCCTTTTCTGCGTATTTTTCGTATCTTTTCGTATCTTTTCGAGATTCACTTCCAAAGTTTCTCCGAAAACCCTAATTCCTTCACGTGATTAGTATAAATAGGAGCCTTCGCTCCTCATATTTCCCACGCGAGTGTTCGCCCTTCTCTTCTCCCTTTGCATTCTAGACCACGTTCTTACTCTTTGGCGTCTACGTGCTTGAACTTTCGACCACGTAAGCTCGGATCCTTCTGAGTACCAGCCTCGTTTTGCATGACCGACCAATTTGACCAACTCCACAATCAATCAACTTAATCAATCTGTTTTAATTCCTCTTACGAGGGTACTTTCGTCTACATTCGAGTCGAGCATCACTAAAACATAAACTTAGTTCATCTCGTTTCGTCAAACATGTAAGTCTGAGGGTGTAAATCCTTCTTTTATTTATTGTTATTTACTTTTTGTAATCATCATGTAAGATTTATGTCGTAAATGCAATTAAAACCGATTTCTAAAACCCTTTGTTTAAATCCTTTTTGTGGATTAACAGAAGACAGACGTCGAGAAGGGACGCAAAGAATCGCCGCGCCTCTTGAAAGGACGCAGACATCTCGCCGCGCCTCTTCCTGAGGTTGCCGCCGTTCCTGCTTCTCTTCTTCTTCCTTCGTCCTCTGTTAGTTTCGTTTCTTTGTTTTCTTTCGTCATTGTTTGCTCTTGTTTCATTCACATGATAGTTTTTGCACATTATTAATCACTGTTAGTATATAATTCATCATTAAATCCCGGCTTAAATCCCTTATAACCAATATTCGCGGGTTTTCGTCATTAAAGTCAAACCGGATTTTAGAGATTCGATACATTAATATTGAGTTTCTGGAATTCGATCTTTGATATATTCCCACCTGTTATTTGCATCCGTCATATTCTTCATTAATTCGTCATGTTTAACCTAATTAGTTCACTCATGTCATTAATCAATCTTTCATTCATGTAATTAATTCGTTTACATTGGTTTTGTTCCATGTTTTATCGCTTTTATGACCCAATCACATGTAATTAATGTATTAAATCACTTTCATCCGAGTCAATTATTCATAATCAATCATTAAATTCACCCACGAATACTAACGATTTGCGATTCCGCTTCACGCCTGAACTCCCACCTTGAACAAACGCGGCAACTCATCGCGCCTCTTCCGAGGGCGCAGCTTACATGCGCTGTTCCAGGTTGACTTCTGTCTCTGAACTTCCGTTCTGCCTTGACCTAGTTTAATTAGTTTACGTATTTAATTAATTGTCATTCGTATTATCACCTAATCTGTTCGTTTATTCTTTCTTTTCTAAAATCTATTGGAATATGTGTCCTCCGACAATAATGCGATCACAACTGTTGATCATGATGATCACATGTTTAAGTCTCATTTTAAAGAATACAATTGGGAAGTAATATTTTACTGTCAACTGGTCCACACATATCGGTAATGATTGGCTGACTAGAGTTTGACATTACTGTCGTGAGACGTTGGTGACCAGTTGATCCCCTTAGGTCATACCTAAAGGGTAACACTCTTAATTGATCGTATGACGATACGGGTCAATTAAATTTCTTAAAAATTGACGGACGATTTTGAAAGTAAAATTTACGTATCTCATTATAATCTGATTAAATAAGATACGGTCTAAGTAATCGAATTGTTTCATTACTTAAGATGAAATTATTGTTTAAGGAAACAATTGAAATTGAATGATAAATTATTATAAATATAAGTTATTATGATTTATAATTGGTAAAATATTTTGGTACAAGTAATTATGAATTACTAAGTCGGTTTTTGTATATGACGTATTTTTGTTAATACGTTGATTTTTAATATGTTAAAAATACATAACAATTTTATGTGACATATGACATGTGACATATGACAAATTGACAAATTGACAAAGATAAAATGGAGTCCATTTTATCCATGTATACCGAAATTAAGGGAGGATTAGGTAAATATTGTGTTGATTATGTTAGTGGTAAACATAATCATTTCCCACTAACTAGCCATGCAAAACCTAGTGTTCATTGTGAAGACAAACTTGTACATGCATTGGCTCCCTCTTCTTCCCCTCTTCCACCCGGTTTTTGAGAAGAAAAACACTTTGGTTTTTCTTCTTATTTTACCTAATATACACTACAAAATACATTAGTGTGGTATTCATTCATTCATTCATCTAAAATAAGAATTTTAGAGAGATAAAAAGCTTTCTTTTTCTTCCTCCTCTCAACCGAAATATAGAGAGACAAAATAATATTTTTGGGTCAATTTTTATGCAAAATTAGTATTATTCTAGTAATAATAATATTAATTTTATTAAGATTGTTATCTTGGGTATAATACTTTTGGGAGGGATTCTCTTCTTGAATCCTAGTTCAACCATTAAGGAGAGTTCAAGAACAAGAGAGTAGGAAAACTCTCTTGTGCCCTTAAGATCCGAAAAAGCAATGTAAGATGATGATTTCTTCTTTCATTACATTTTTGTTTGCATGCATAAGATCACCATTTAATAGATTTCCAACAAGCGGTATCAAGAGCCTTGGTTGTTTGCATGCAAATCGGTTATAGTTTTTCCGAGTTATACGATTAACATATAAAACTTGTAAATTTGTGTTATTATGAAATATCACGAAATAAATTTATGCATGTTAAGTTTCTGGCCCTAAAATGTTTTTAGGATATTTTGGTTATTTTATGGATTTTTATTGTTCATCTTATAATGTAATGGCATTAAAAATGTGATTTTATGATTAAAATATCATTTTCGGACTAAAATTAGCTAAACTTCTAATTTTCCAGTGATTTTTGGATATGTTTTCACATATATTATTTGAGATGACCTGTAAATTTGCATAATATTTGGAGTTCTTATGCTCGAAATATGGATTTTTCATGATAAAAATCGAATTTAAATGAAAAATAGGTTAATATGAGATAAATTTCGAATCTGGTCATAGAAATTTAGTATGTTGTCACATGCAAATTTACAAGATGTGTGTAAAATAATAGGCCATATTTAAGTCTTTATGCATGATTTATGGATTTTTGAAGGAAAATAGCATAAATAGTGACTTAATTAGTAAATAATTGATAAAACATACTCCATGACTAAGGAAAAACGTCAAATGTTGAATTTTATTATATTTTTCAGATCTAAAATTGAAAAGTTGGTGAATATAATTTTTCTCATGTTTTTATGATTTTTCCGAGAATTTTACGAAATTTTAACCTAAGTTTTTGAACATTATGAGTGTCATAGTATTTTTCCAGAATGTTCATAAGTTTAAATTTCAAATTTTGAATTTATTTGGATTTTTGTGATTTATTTGAAGTTTATAGCATTTTTATTATAATTTTAGGTCCATTAATGAACAATTTTAAGAAATATGAGTTAATTATAGTCAAGTAATTAGTGAAGACTAATTTTGAGTCCTAAGAGGTTAGGGTAATTAACTTGTGCATAAATATGAATTTTTGTAATTTTTGTGATTATAAAACGTTGAATCACGCAAATCCGTAAAAACCGTGTAATATACGAATTGGCTCCTTAAAGGCGATTTAGCATAAAATTGGGCATGTTCATACATATTATAATGCTGCATTTTTATTTATGATTGTCATAATTCTATTTTTATGTAATTTTTTGAATTATGTAATTTTACTTAGTATGGCCTTAGTTTTTTAATTGATATTACCCGAAATGTATGGGAATATCGATTCGGTTGTAATTTATTGTGATCTCGTATCACCGTTTTGTAATTTAATAGATTTATTTTATTTTAATTACAAATGTATAATAGGAAATTATGTAATTTGTTATGTAATTTATTTATTCCGGAGTTCCTTGAAGACGGTGTCACTCAAGAAGGCGATACATAAAGACGGTGTTACCTCGAGATACGTGCCACAACCGAAGTTCAAGGGACCAATGGAGTTTGTTTCCGAATATGTAATAGTTAAGTAGATTTTCTATTTTTAGGAAGGCCATACTAGGATTTATTTTATGTTTTGCATTTTATTTATATGTTGCATGCATCGCTAAATCGCCATAACTAAAACATGCATTATCATTTAATCGAGTTTATCGACCGTGTCACTTAGAATTATCGTAGTTCACCGCTTTAGTTCACTTAAAAACGTGATAGATAATAAATTGACATGACCTCTCCCTAAAATAATCAATTGAGACATAGCCTTACCAAATAGTAGAAACCATGAAAACCTATTTCGCGAGGGAGTGCAGTCGGCCCTACCGGGGTACAAAACTTGTTACGTAGGGGAAGTGGGTGATAAATGTCTATCCACCGAATTCATGTTGATAAGGGATGAATCGGCCCTACCGTGCCCAAGTTGATGTGGATTTGGATCATGGACACATTTATTCGAAATTTGGATTGAGCTCAACGGAAGTATTCGTGACCGTAGTCGCATGTGTTCCGGGCTAAAGATAAATGTTAATGTAATTTTATCGACCAAGAGTTCTAAAAGTAGAATCGATTAAAGCGTTAATCCACCGAGTTATATTGATAAGGGATGAATCGGCCCTACCGTGCCCGAGTTAATATGAATTTGGGTCTTGGAATCATTTATCTAGTTGGGTAGAGTTCACTAGAAAAATGGAATAAAACTTGTTTAAACTTATTTTTACGAGTATTATTATTATTAAAACGACATATGTTTTATTCCTTCTATATTTTGTTTTGTAGACCGCTCTTATTTCTCATAACAAATGGCAAATCCAAACACCAACGCCACGCCTCTCACTAATACTTCATGGCTCCGATCCTTTATGGATCGATGTAAACTTGAAAAGAATGGGTCAAATTTCTCCGATTGGGATGCCCAACTCAAACTAGCCGCCCAAGGTGACGACAAGCTTCATTACCTTACCGAGGCCTCTCTAACCGAACCTAATACTAGGTCGACCGCCGCCACAAGGGAAGCATATGAGGCTTACCATAAGGAGTCCGCCGCAATGAAAAACGTGTTGATCTTTGCGATGGAGGCGGATCTCCAAAGGAGAGCCTTTAAGATGGGCACCGCTAATGAGATTTACTCCAAGCTTGTGACAATGTTTTCACAAACTCCGCGGATCGTCCAATATGAGGCGGCCGCGGCATTCTTTGATCTCGACTTCAAAGAGGGCCAAAAGGTTAGCCCTCATGTGCTCAAATTAATGGAGCTAGTCGAGACCTTGAAAATTCAAAAGGTTGAAATCCCCAAAGAACTCATTGTAGATAGGATTCTACACTCCTTATCCAAAGTCAAGGCATATGTTCAATTCCGGGTGAATTTTAACATGCAAGACAAGGATGTGTCTCTTGAAGAATTGCACAAGTTACTTGTGCAAGCCGAAAGGGACATGGGGTTAAATGTGAACCCACCCAAGGATGTGCTTAACATTAGCACCAAAAGCAAGGGGAAGTTCAAGAAGAATGGGAGGAAGGGTAAGAAACAAGCTCCCACTTTCACCAAAGCTAAGACTTATGAAGCTAGCACTTCAAAAATCAAGAAGGGTCCTCTTGATAAATGCCATTATTGTAATGGTGTTGGACATTGGAAAATAAATTGTTCCAAATACCTTGGTGATATTAAGGTGGAAAGATTACTCCGAGGGTAAATGACTATCCTTTCTTTTATGTTTCTATTTCAACTATGGTATTGTGATACAAAGTTGTGATAATGTATCCCGTTTTTATTGTAAATAGGGCCTCCACCAAGCAAGGACAAAGGAAAAGAAAAACAAGCTTGAGAAACCATCGAGAAGCTAGGAATAGCTTCCATGAAGCTTTGCTTTTTATTGTCTTATTTTAATTATGTTTCGGATTTTAGAACCTTTTAATTTCCGTGTTCGACATGGAAATGTATTTTGGATAATTGGTTGTATTTTGGATAATGGTGGCTTGGTTTGCAACCCAAGTCACCCGTTTTATCGTTTTATCCTTGTTCTAAAATTCGTCTTTACATGCTTGCTCATAGAAACATATGATTATTCACTTAAAGTGATCTAATAGACAATTATAATGATGGGATTCATTATATGTCCACATGCTTAAGGCTTGTGTATGATCATTTACAAAGTGTCATTGAGTTTATGAACTCTCTTAAGGGAATGTCAATCAACCAAGTACACTTACAAAATTTAAAACTATTAGTCAAACCTATGAGATAGTCCTCCTTATACTTCAAATCATTATTTGTGCCCCATAAGCTATCTTTGAATCTCTAGTGTATTTATTCTAAAGATAGAGTGGGAGAAAATGAGGACACAACACAACACCAAGATAAATTTGTGTACTTGTGTATACGAGATCTACGCAAGGAAGAATGATTTGAATAAAGGTATATCTATTTATATAGTATACCCAATAGATGAGATCTATGGTCTCAAATAAAGCTACATGACAAAAGAGACCAAGTGAAGTAATCAAAGGAATATTTTCTCAAGATAACTACACGAGGAGACCAAAAGAAAGTTTTGGAAGAAAAATGACTAATGTAAAGTCTTAACAAGAGTTTTGACTAGTTTATGATAAATTTTGACCAATAGTTTCAACCTTGATATTTACTTAAGAGCCTAAATGAATCAAAGTAACATCCTAGAAAATAAACAAGATTTATGACTAGAGGTTGCAAGGATTGATATACCGATATCTTCAATAGCTAAGTTTTAACCACGCTAATGTCATTACTTAACCTCATTATGAAAATAAAATGGTTAAACCTCCTTCCAAAAGGGTATTTCGAAGGACGTGTTTTAGATATTATTTATATTTGAACAATGACATTGCTACACATCATTATGATATGAATAAGTTAGAGATTAAAATCTCTTTCCATAAGGTTAAGATGAGACCACTTCAAAATAGGTATTTTGAAAGGATATGATGGGAACATATATGGTTTTATCTTAATAACTTGGCAATGCAATATATATTCCAATTCTTGAAATGTTTCGATTGAGTAGTCAATTTCGAAACATATGGAATTGAGTTGGAGTTGGAAATTATCATGTGAAGACATGGGATTTAGTGGGAGCAATCATCTTGTAAAAATTTTAACTCATCACTCATTGAAGAATGACGAGCTAATACCTTCCTTCACAAAGGAGTATTTGAGTTTTCAATTCTGGATGAAAATGGAGTATGATGAATCCAATCACATCATGAGATGTTGGATAAGTATTGAGACATACACATCGAATCAACGAGAAACGTAGGTTATTCATGTAAATGAAAACGGAATTGCCATTAGCAGTCATGGTCGTTCCTTGAACCTAAGAATGGTTGATCTCATGATTATTAGTTACTAATGTTTCCGCCATTAGAATAATCATGCCCATGTCCAATTATGATTCATATGCATAAAAGCATGATGAATCGTTGGCGAGCCATACAAGAAACGTCATGAATTCTCGAGGAGAATTTGATAAGCGATTTCAGTGTTTGACAAGAAGACTCTGTTGTGTGTCAAGAGGTTGCACATATTGCAGTTCGAACACATGTAAGGATTTATGAAAATCCTAAGCTTTTCAAGCTAAAAGGAGAAATAGGAAGTTTGGAAAGATACTCAGTTGAATAAGAAGTTACTCAAAACTATTTTTCCTAATATGTTAGGACTTGTGAGAAGTGCTAGGCTAATCATCTTGACAATTGTTGCAAGATTCTACAAAACATATACCGAGTGCATTGTGTGTGGGTAGAATACTTGATCAGTACAAGTTATATCATTCACCACAAATTCGTTTGTTATGTGATAATCGACAAAGAAGTTCTTTCAAGGAAAAGAGCCGAAACCGAGGTTGTGAACCTAGATTTGTACTTGGTAAGGTTCATGCTATGATAGATAACAAGAACGTAAAGGAAAATGCGATAAAAAGAAGTTTGAACACATGGACACTTGATATGTTAAACTTTTATTGCAATTAACAAGTGTTTACACACTTACGATATTCATCACAAGGTTGTAATATAGTATTGACCACCCGAGTGTGATGTCGACATTTGTCGTTTGAGTTGTTATTAACTCACCTTATACTTTGTTATATCCAAACAGGTTGTAGAGACAATTGAACCCTGTTAAAGTGAACACGGATTAGCATTCTATTTGCCCATAGTTACTTACATGAGGTGACGTCTCGAAGTGACTAGAGTGTGATGCGATTGATGGCAAGTTCAAGTGCCATAGAGTCATATGAGAATGACTAGTCGATCACATAGGCAGACTGTTAGGAACATTATGTCGGGCCTTATGACCGCTTATAGAGTTCTGGCAAATTTATATAGCCTGGTCGTGGCGAGAGCTACTATAGTATTCTAATGAGTCGATTCTTTTGACTAAAGACTATTCGCCTATGATGGCACAGTTTCAGATTAACTTTGATTTGTGTTACTACGACCTTCGTAAATGGGGTCAAATGGGCATATTTTGGGGTATGATGGCTGTGGCTAGTCGAAGGGAATGAATGCGATAGGAATTGTCCACCCCTAGTCAGGGTTATAACAACATCCCAGGGCCACTCGAGGAGTAATGAACTGGAAATGCGTAGCCACGCTCGGAATGTATCTATGGTGGATAAATCCGGTCAATCAGTTATTCTCCAGATCGAGGAAACCACTCTCGATATGATCACTTGCAAGTACGACCTGAAAGACACCTTGCATTGAGTGGGAGATAGTAATAGGACAAGAGAATTGGTGACGCACACTTGTCGAGGACAAGTGGGAGATTGTTGGAATATGTGTCCTCCGACAATAATGCGATCACAACTGTTGATCATGATGATCACATGTTTAAGTCTCATTTTAAAGAATACAATTGGGAAGTAATATTTTACTGTCAACTGGTCCACACATATCGGTAATGATTGGCTGACTAGAGTTTGACATTACTGTCGTGAGACGTTGGTGACCAGTTGATCCCCTTAGGTCATACCTAAAGGGTAACACTCTTAATTGATCGTATGACGATACGGGTCAATTAAATTTCTTAAAAATTGACGGACGATTTTGAAAGTAAAATTTACGTATCTCATTATAATCTGATTAAATAAGATACGGTCTAAGTAATCGAATTGTTTCATTACTTAAGATGAAATTATTGTTTAAGGAAACAATTGAAATTGAATGAATAAATTATTATAAATACAAGTTATTGTGATTTATAATTGGTAAAATATTTTGGTACAAGTAATTATGAATTACTAAGTCGGTTTTTGTATATGACGTATTTTTGTTAATACGTTGATTTTTAATATGTTAAAAATACATAACAATTTTATGTGACATGTGACATATGACAAATTGACTATTTGACAAAGATAAAATGGAGTCCATTTTATCCATGTATACCGAAATTAAGGGAGGATTAGGCAAATATTGTGTTGATTATGTTAGTGGTAAACATAATCATTTCCTACTAACTAGCCATGCAAAACCTAGTGGTCATTGTGAAGACAAACTTGTGCATGCATTGGCTCCCTCTTCTTCCCCTCTTCCACCCGGTTTTTGAGAAGAAAAACACTTTGGTTTTTCTTCTTATTTTACCTAATATACACTACAAAATACATTAGTGTGGTATTCATTCATTCATTCATCTAAAATAAGAATTTTAGAGAGATAAAAAGCTTCATTTTTCTTCCTCCTCTCAACCGAAATATAGAGAGACAAAATAATATTTTTGGGTCAATTTTTATGCAAAATTAGTATTATTCTAGTAATAATAATATTAATTTTATTAAGATTGTTATCTTGGGTATAATACTTTTGGGAGGGATTCTCTTCTTGAATCCTAGTTCATCCTTTAAGGAGAGCTCAAGAACAAGAGAGTAGGAGAACTCTCTTGTGCCCTTAAGATCCGAAAAAGCAATGTACGATGATGATTTCTTCTTTAATTACATTTTTGTTTGCATGCATAAGATCACCATTTAATTTTATGACTAAATTAAAATCACTACATAATATGAATATGTTGAGTATAGAGATATAGATTTCCAACAAAATCATCCGTTTTAAAAGTATTTTAGACATAAATTAATAAATCCGATGTAATTATTGTAATTTTCATTATTTTATTATTGTATTTCTTTTATTGTATCACTTGTATGTCTTCACATGTAATTAAATCTAAATCTCTACTTCGACTCAATTGTATGTTAAATTAATTGTTTACCGACTTAGCTAATTTCTCACATGTTAGGATTAAAACTTGGATGTTGCATTGCATGCATATAATTGACAATATATCAAGTATAGATAATTTCCCTAATCATTAGTAGAGGCCGCTATCGAGGCGGGCGGGATTAGGTGTTCGATCAAGAGAGCTTCCTAATACGTACTCTCACCCCTTACTCCAGATCTCTGTGAACATCCGTGTTCATTGGCATCCACGAGAGTCATTCTAGACATAGATTGCTAAGGGTAACGAGTTCTTGGTGTCTATGTCACTACTTTGTGTCTTGACATGACACGAGGTATTCGAACAGTTTCCAATTTTCCACAATAAATTGGTGGCGACTCCACAAATGCAAACGCTTGTTTCCCAAGCGCCCCCGTGGCCCATGTCCACAGTTTGGCGACTCCGCTGGGGATAATACACTTACGTGTAGCCAAGGGTGAAACTTGAACAAGGTTAGGGAATAGTTTGTACAAGACAATTGTCGATTTTCATAACTCGGTCTTCTTAGATCGTTTATTCGGCCTTCCTAGGCCAAACCCAACCCATTCGACCAATCGTCCCGTCTAAACGGTCCTAATTCTTATTTGGGCCTAAGGATGGATAGCGATTGACGTCATCCATACCATGGTACTTACTCTTCTTTGTATCAAGGACTTTCACTACTTGAGGAAATGGACTAGGAATCGGCCTTACTCTTGTTTGGTACGAGCCTCTCCACAGACTTCGGGTTTGACTGTTCGGTATGGCAACTCACCCTTTAAACCAAAATCCTTTTAAATGCACTCAGCATCCCGTTATAATGCTTGTATAAATGTTTGTACCTTACGTGATCACCATTTCTAAACGAAACCATGACGATTTTTGTAAAATCAAAATCCCTTTAAGATGTAAATTTCGAAAAAGCCAATGATTATCGCAAAACCGAGTCAAAACTCTGTCCATTTGTCGAGTCAAAACTCCAGGCCCAAGCCCATCTCAAAACCTCACTTTGAGTCCACTCCTACAACTACACTACAGTTGACTAGGACCCACATTTTCAAACTCCGTCATTTCTTCAAAACTCACTCGACACAAGTGGCACACACCCACTTCATAAGTCAAAACATTTCTCTCTTAGTAAGTGTGTTAGAATGGTCGATCGTGTTTTGATTCGTCGTCGATCTCTTATCCAGTTTCCAAGATGCCTGAAACAAGCGACGTAAGCACCGACCAACCCCAGAATGGTAATGATCAAATCCTAACCTCGCTAGCTCGCCTCCAAGTTACTCAAGATCAAGTGCACGACCGCCTCGATACAATCGAAGGCCGAATCTATACCGTAAAAACGAGGTTGCCTCCTCGGGAAAGTGAAGTAGATGATGGCTTTGTGAACAACTTCGGGGAAGAAAACCCTCCCATAGGAATGACTGCAGCTGAGAAACGACTCCAATATTTGGAGGAACAATTGATGTATCTCAAAGGGGATGACATTTATAGGGAAAATAACCGTAAGTATGAGGCCGTGAGTTCCAAGTTGCCAACCAACTTCAACATGACGGATATCCCTAGATTCAAGGGGCACGAAAACCCTTTGAATCACATCCGTGCTTTCAAGGACTACATGTCTATCAAAGGCATCAAACCCGAGATGTTCTTAAGGATCTTTCCTTCATCTCTTGACACCATCCCAAAGCAATGGTTCTACTCTCTAGAACATAAGAAGATCGCTACTTGGGAAGATGCCGCGATCAAGTTTGCTAAATAATATGCGGATAATGATTAGATTTAAGTTAACATGCGCACTTTAGAGGTTCTTACCCAAAATGACAAAGAAGGTTTCACCGACTTCCTAAGTAGGTGGAGGAAGACTAGTACCCAACTAGTTGAACGCCCAGACGAAGCTACCCACGTGGAGAAGTTCGTGGACAACCTAAAACCCATCTATGCGATTCATTTGAGGTACCAAAACATCAAAACTTTCAAAGACTTAACCGTACTAGGAACAAGGATCGAAGATGACATCCGTAAAGGGCTCTTGTCCAAAACGGTAGGCCGAGGATATCAAGGCTCAGCAAGTCGTTCTTACGGCTCCACTAGCAAGACCGATGAAGTTAACCTCCTTGAGCCATCCAAGAAGAGTACCCCACCGAGGAAATTCACAAATCTTGGGGACACTTACTCCAATGCTCTAAAAAGGTTAATGAAACAAGGCAAACTCCAACCCATAGGCCCTACACCCAAGCAGAAAAGAAATCCAAGTTCTGGGACGAGAATTCATACTGCGAATATCATAGGGGTAAAGGACATGACACAGAAAAATGCTACAAATTGAAAAATGTGCTTCAAGACATGGTTGAGGATGGTCGACTACCAATACCACCAGGAGGTAAGCCCAACAACACTCAGAATCCTCTTGGAATTCTAGTGATCACAAGTGAAGAATCTACCTTAGATTGTTCACACCTCATTTCTCCAGTCGAATATGAGATCCACGCGATTGAGAATGAAGGGTTCTACTCTACCATTTCCCCTACCATTACCGACTTCATCGCATGGGCAAGGAGTGTGGATAGGCAAGTTTCGGAATTGGAAAATGTGGTGACAACTTTACATGACCCCAATGCAACACCTAAAGAACATGCGCCACTAATTTTCTCCCAAAATGCTACTATGCAATAAGTAGTCGCCGTGGTTGATAAACTAATCGACCAAATTACACAATTAGAGGACGAGATCATGAGAATGAGGGAACTAGCTACAGTCAATGGAGTATGGGCCGATGATGATGAAGACGAGTATCTCATTGAACACTCCCTAGTCAAGGAAATAGTCCAAAATGGTGAAGACCAAGATGTAGACCACCTAACTCGTTCGGGGCGTCCATATCAAAATACTACTCAAAATGGTCCAACCAACGTTATCGCACCAAATGATAACGAAGATGACTCTACTGACCATTTGCTAAAGCAATTACAGAAGACAAAGGCTGATCTTTCAGTCTGGCAACTAGTAGCAAGCTCATTCCCACATCGCCAAGCTTTACTGCAAGCTTTGGCCAACTAAATGTAGCACATAACTCCACACCCGACGATGTAGCCAACTTGGTCTTCCAAGACCTTGGATTCACGCTTCCAAAGCGGTAACATCCACCCTTCACCAAAAGATCAAAATCCCACTAAATGGCAAAGTGGTGACGATCACTTTGTCGCCCATCAAGGCAATAATCGAAAGGAAGTCAAATAATCAAGTCCTTGCGGATCCAGTATATGAACTTGGGGGCTTTCAAAGCAAAAGTGTCATAGAAAGTGAGTTGGCACCCCTATACTACGATCCCTACTCATACTTGGTGGTCAACCACATACTCAAATCCCAGGGATACTTCCCGGGAATGCCTTTGAACCCTGCCCGAAGAAACACCTTCGCACCCTACAAGGAAGGCAACTCAAAAAGAATACCACTTGGACTAGGATACAAACCCACTAAAGAGGAAGTTCCCGAGATGCTCGCTCAAGTTCAAAACCGTAAGCACGTAGGAGTCCAAATACGACCATATCTCCCTACCCTAAATGGATACTTCGTTAGGGAAGGAAGTCAAGAACTCTTTCACGGATTTCCCGAACCTTGGCACTACCTCGGAAGGAAGCTAGCCGGAATCGAGATCTTTCACGATTGCTACTTCATTCCTCCAGAAACGGTTCCTACCGTCAAGGTTCGTCAAGCACCTTGCTTAGACGAACCAGCTGTTAGTCTACTATTTGGAGAAGATCGATTTGTTAGAGTCGCGCAGGATGAGATCATTACCATGATACTTCAAGACGATCACTTCAACCCTACCGCGGTAATCACAGAAACAAACGCGAACCAGCAGAAAGGATGGAGAAAATCAATCAAGTGGACCAACAATCAAGGAAGACTCTTCAAGCTCACCACTGGAGAAGGAGAGATGTTCAAGAGAGAACCAGAAGACGATGAATTCGAGTCAGATTCAGAGTCGGAGTCAGAGTCGGAGTCTAGAGAAGTTACTAGGGAGTCTCCTCCTGTCGTCGTCCCCATTCCTTTTGTTTCTCCTAGTTTAGCCTCAAATAGTAACAGTAGTTCGGGAAATGTCCCAACAACTGTCCCTTTACCGCCGCTGACCACAGATCAGATGGCTTCATTGTTTCAACTTTTCTCAAACTTTAATATGAATAAATCAGGTTCTGCTTACTCTTTGTGTTATCTTGAATGCAATTCTGTTTATGATGATACTGAGGATGACCCAGACCCAGACTCAATTGAAATACCTCCCTACATAGCCAAGGAAATACTACAAGAAGGGGAAGGGGGACCAGTAATAGAGAACACCGAACCCATCAATATAGGAACCGAACTAGAACCCCAAGAACTTAGGATAGGGACTACCTTAAGCTCTACCGAAAGGACCAGTTTCATAGACCTCCTACACGAGTTCAAAGACGTTTTCGCTTGGTCCTACAAAGACATGCCAGCGATCGACAGGGGTATCGCCGAACATAGAATCCCAATTAAGCCAGGTTTCAATCCCGTGAAACAGAAGCTTCGTCGAATGAGGACAGAATGGGCTCTCAAGATTAAGGAAGAAGTCGATAAGCAATTCAAAGCCGGGTTCATGAAAGTTTCCGAGTAGTCTAACTGGGTAGCCAACATAGTACCTGTACCCAAAAAGGATGGAGAATCCGTGTTTGTGTTGATTTTAGAGACTTAAACAAAGCAAGTCCTAAAGATGACTTTCCTCTACCACATATCGACATATTGGTCGACAATACCGCAGATCACGCGTTACTATCCTTCATGGATGGGTACGCGGGTTACAACCAAATCAAGATGGCCATAGAAGACATGCATAAGACCGCCTTTATCACTCAATGGGGAACCTATTGCTACACGGTCATGCCGTTTGGGTTAATCAACGCCGGAGCTACATATCAACGCACCACAACTACACTCCTACATGACATGATGCATAAAGAACTTGAGGTATACGTAGACAACATGATTGTCAAGTCCAAGGATAGAGAGGGGCATATTGCGAACCTTCGCAAATTCTTCTCAAGGCTACGAAAGTACAACATGAGGCTCAATCCTCAGAAGTGCGCATTCGGAGTAACATCTGGCAAACTCCGGGGATACGTCCTTAGCCAACGAGGTATAGAAATAGACCCTTCCAAGATCAAAGCTCTGATCGAAATGCCACAACCTCAAACGGAAAAAGAAGTCAGAGGATTCCTGGGAAAAGTGCAATATATAAGTCGATTTATATCGAAACTCACCATGATCTGTGAACCTATCTTCAAAAAGCTCAAGAAAACAGATCACACCATGTGGGATGATGACTGTCAAAAGGCATTCGACCGAATCAAGGAGATATTAGCTAACCCACCAGTGCTCATACCACCTCAACGAGATCAACCTCTTGGTTTATATCTCACAGTAACCGAAACAGACATGGGCGCCATGCTAGCTCAAACCGTAGGAAAGGAAGAAAGGGCTATCTACTACCTTAGTAAGAAGTTCTTGGAGTATGAGTGCAAATATTCACAACTCGAAAAGACATGCCTCGTGATACCATCGTAAAGTATCAAGATTTAAATTTATAAATTCGAAACTACTACTGTAGACAGCGGTAGCACGAGTCGAACCACAGGGAGGAAGGGAATTTCAGTTGTTCTAGATTTCAGTCTAAAAGTAACAAATACGGGGGGTGTTTTGGGTTTATCTAAAGCTAATATGCAATATAATTAAACTAAAGCAAATAAATAAGCAATAAAGAAAATGGATAAAATCAAATATTAAAAGGGATGCTAAGATGGTCGGTTCACTATAGCAATGACGGCGCATGTCTTGGGTGAGTCTGAAATAGAGTCGTGTAGATGGGTAAATAACAAGTCCTCTCGGTCCAAGTTAACCAGTAGCTCCTTTCGGCCTGTACTACTAGCCCCTAAGTCTCACTAATGCTAGCTCTCGCCCTGAAAAGTGATTCTTAAAGCCCAAATTACCTATCTTTCGATCTTAGCAATTTAGTCGTTCTAATTCATTAATTATTTCCCTCCCCTATCTCTCGATCTTAATGGGTTGGTCAATACTAAGCATCTAACAGGTCTCCTCTCGGTCTCGTTGTCAAAAATTGCACTTAATAAATTAAAAACGGTGCTAATCATACACGCGTCAGTCGATCGACCACTATAGGCAGTCGATCGACCAATCGCTAACATGATCGATCGACGACCGAGAGAAGCGATCGATCGACCAATGCCCTAATTCAGGTCGCCTAATTCTACGCCATCTACGCTATAGGTCCCCTACATCTTAGCACGAAGGGTTTAGCTACACATATTAATGAAGATAACAACAACTAATTCGATAAATACGATGAATGAATGCATAATTGAAATTGAACGATTAAAAGCAATAATAAACTAAAGGTTTCGGGATTATTCTAACAATTCTAACTACTGCAAGACTAACTAAAACAAACTGGAATTATGAAGAAGGAATAACGTACTTAGGCAGGAACAAGAGAATCCGAAAGCGAAATAACGAATTTTATTGAGAGTAAAAATTAAAGTAATTGAATGTAAACCGTATGCTAAATTCTAAACTAATGTCTCTGTTCGGAGATACCTACTAATCTGATAGCAGTCGAGTTATATATGAATAACACAACTTCTTATTTTCTAAAACCTAATTGCGTTGGGCTTCTAACTTCTCGTTTAATTTGCGCGTCAGGGTCGAGGGGTGGTCGATCGACCACTAGGACCAGTCGATCGACCAGAGGCGCTGTACAGTAATGCATTCTGACGATTCCTGCAGCGCGCACCGATCTTAAAACATATGCCATTTCTTCGTTACTAGGTCAAATCAGGCGTTCTACGCGGCGTTGGAAAGCTAAGAGGATAAGCTTTCACCACCAATTGGAATTACTCGATTATAAGCTCTAAAACTCGAGATATTGCCATCTGAAGGAGGCTGCAATATCGTGAAGTGCTTCTTTGCTTGTTAAACTCGTACGCGCCCATGCTTTTGCTATCTTGAGGCCTTGAAACGCGCACCAAGCTCATTCCTCGAGTCAATACCTCATGTCAAATCCTATGCTAAATACTCGGGAACTGATTCGGCTCATTTTCCGCTGGATTCTTCACATTTCTGCAATATTATACAAAAACACGAAAGTAGACGGAAATAGGGAAAATAGTAGCATAAACTACATAATTGAGCTCTGAAATGCGTGTAAAATAGGGTGCAAAACATTATATTCTGGACACGCATCAAACTTCCCCAAACTAAACCCTTGCTTGTCCCCAAGCAAGAACTAAACTCGATCCTAAAACCTAGTGGAACGATTTCAATCTCAGAGCGAAATGCAACAAGTAAAGCCTAAACCAATTTAATGCTACAAATCAACAATCAATTAGTAATGTGAAACATGCAAACGAGTTATGTAGTCATTAAAAACTTGATGAACCGTCAACTATAGAGACTTATCATTATGGACTCTCACGGGTCGCTCATATCACACATAAGCACAGGTGAATATATGTAATGATAGAAAGAAGTAAATTTTGTAATGACTCTCACCTAACTACGACCTATAAGAACATGCCTGCAATTTAATATGAAAATAATCTCTACAACCGTACATACGCATTCCAACCATAAAGGACCATGACACATGCCGAGGTAAATATGGATATGTGAGGTAATGGGTAAGAAGGGGCTAAAATGAATTTGGATATGAGGAGTTAAAGCCAAGCTAGTAACTACAGGAACCAAATTATAACAACATCCAACTTCTTGCCCAAGATTAATCAATACAAAACGGTGCTAATGATTAGCACTAATCTCACAATCTCCAATAATAATCAACTCCCCATATGATAAAAATAAAGCATGGGAGCAAAAATCGCCATTTTAACAAAGACTTTGAGTTATGCGATTTTGATTTTTTTCTTTTCTTTCCTTTCTTCTTTTCTACTTGCTTTTCATCATTTTTTTTTCTTCATTTTTTTTTCAATTCTCTTCTTTTTTTTTCTTTTCTTTCCTCCTTTCCAACAATTCACCAACCTTCTCATAAAGAGTAATATAACAAAACCGCAATAAACACATTCCCAAAAACTAATACTACTAGCTCGGATAGGGTAGGCTAAATAATGGTATGTAGCTTATGGGACAAAAGGCAATCTGGCTATGTGAGGCTTATGGGTAAAATGAGAAAAGGGAACCTCTACCACATGTGTCAACAAACCACAGACCGAATGCATACAGGTATTAAGCAGAGTAAGTTCATATTTATGCATATTGATGTAACATGTCTTATAAGGAGTAACTACTCACATTCCTAGACAAACCGGTCATGAATGTCACCAGTTATAGGCTCTAAACCTCAGAATATAAATAGCTTGCCAAAAATCTAAGTCGAGTCTCAATTTCAGCAAATAATTTAACGAAAACTCGTAGATTATGCATATGTGATTCTACTAATAACATGTCAATTAAGCAAGGCTTAGGCGTAAACAGCTGAAAATGCAATGTCATCATTGAAATACTAACGTTCCGACTCGACCTATATGCTAAAATAAACATGCATTTTTTTGAATTTTTTCAAATTTTTCAATTTTTTTTTTTTTTGAATTTTGTATATATATAGGAAATAAATACAATGCAAGCAGGAATACAATAAACGTGTAGCCAAACCAAATCACACAATGTCCCCATTGTGCAAAATCAAATAAAAGAAACAAAAGGGAAATGGGATTTTTGCAACAAATAACTAAATAAGACATGAAAAGGAACTCGGAAACTCACAAGATTTTAAGCGCAAAAGGAAACCTTCCCAAACCAGCGTGAGCTAGGAGGTTTCAGTAGCCAGCAGTGCTACCAATAAGTACCTGAAAAGAACAAAACATACCGCGCATAAAACGAGAAAACAAAATTTGAACGGAATTTTCGTGCAAAAGAATTAAAATTGAAAATAGAAGAAAGGAAGAAAGCAGCGGGACCGGGTCGATCGACCACTCCAACCAGTCGATCGACCAGGCTAATTGAAACAGTAGCCATAGAGCTGCATGGGACGGTCGATCGACCACTATGGCCAGTCGATCGACTGCCCACCTGACGTGAACAGTTGCTGATCTTTTAATTAACTCAATAAATGGAGTTAACTTGGTCTCCTTACCTGCAATGCACATAAATACGCGCCCGAAAATTGCGCGAACCCAAAAACACAGTCTATAGTCTATAAAAATCCTAAGCAAACGAATATATAATGCGAAGTCTCGCGCAAACCAAAAACAGAAAATAGTCTAAAACAGAAATAAAATGGTCCAAAAGTTCAATAACTATCAAATCCGTCAATCCATGCCGCCATATAGCTCAGAATACGGCTTCTGGCTATAAGAAACTCCTTCAGCAATACTAATCTTGGCAGTTGGACTCCACCCATCTCCATCATCTAGGCAACTCAATGGATCATCAGCAGCTCTGGCCTCTCATGCTCTAGTATCGTCTGGCTCATCGAACTCCAAGTCATACTCCGTGACTCGCGCTGGCTTCTTCTTTCTTGGGCTCTTCTCCCGGCTCCTCATCTGATCCATAGCTTAAACATCCAAGTCCACCTTTCTGAATAATTGGTTCCTTCACAGCTGGAGCAATATGCGGTAGTTCCTTCCCCAAACCAGACCCTGCAACAAGTAAAACACGAGATTTTTCCTCCAACTCGCTCCCAATTTGGGGCGGAGGTGTTAAAGCAGGAATAGGGTAGGAATAAAAGGCGAGACATCATCAATAATCACATAAGTATTAGCTGTCTTAGCATTGCACTGAACCATCATAGGATCCCTACAAATGGGAGACTGAGCAAATGAAATTCTTTCCTTCCCCACCTTAAAAGTCAATGTCCTAAGGCCAACATCAATAACTGCACCAGCAGTGTGTAGAAATGGTCTACCCAAAATAATCGGGGTGTGATGATCCTCGGGTATATCTAGGACAACAAAATCTACAGGAAAGAAGAATTTCTCGATTTGCACAGGAATGTCCTCTAACACTCCTATGGCCTGGACCGCAGAACGGTCGGCCATCTGAACTGTCATACTCGTGCAAGCAAACTCAGTTAAACCAAGTCGTTTAGCTAGACTTAATGGAATAACACTCACGCTAGCGCCTAAATCACATAAAGCTTTATCGAGACTAAAGGTGCCTATTTGACACGGGATAGAGAAACTACCCGGTCGGCTAGTTCTCATGAGGAGCAAGATGAATTAAGTAAGAACTAGACTCAGCAGTTAATGCTACAGACTCAACTCTATCAAGTTTCCGCTTTTTAGTCAAAAGTTGCTTCATAAATTTCATATAAGCTGGAACTTGATTTACCAACTCATGAAAAGGTATTTGAACATTTAAACTATGAATAACAGATTTAAATTTCTCGAAAGATACCTCATCCTTCATCGGCACCATCTTTTCGGATAAGGGCGATGAGAAGTAATTTAGTACGCTCCTCTAAATCTCTCATACCAGCATCTGAAAACTTGGGCTGAAAATCGACCATCTTCGCTTTGTTGTAGCTAGAACCCTCTTCAGTCCGTCGCAGGAACGAATCATTGACAGTAGTGGGGTCATACTTGGGCACTGGAACTGACCCATCAACATTTGGGTCTTGCCTCAATATTTTCGGAGTTGTCGAACCCCGAAACAAATGGTCTCTCAAGTCATCAGGCATTGGAGGACGGAACTATGCATTTTCAGCAGCTTCCTCGGTCGATCGACTAGGTTGGTCAGTCGATCGACTGAGGTCTTCAGGTACAGTAGCACTGGAAGGTCGGGGACTGGTCGATCGACCATGATGGTCAGTCGATCGACTGGTCCTGCTACTGTTTGAAGTTTATGCTTCATTAATCTTCCGCCACTGTTCTTTCAAAGCGGTCGATCGACCATGATAGGCAGTCAATCGACTGCCTATGCTGCTAGTCGTCTTTATTTTGCCACTGTTCACAGACGCCTTTTCTTTCTTCTTTCCAGACCTATCTTTCGCCACAGTGGGCCCGACAATAATAGAACCGCTCCTCCGTGTTATGGCATTCAAAGTCTCTTTTCGCTCAGTCTCGTCTTTCGATTTCTGGAGCCGCTCAGAAAATGAAAGCTTTATCGATAACTTGGCTTGCTCTTCTACTTCCTTCTTTGAAACATCCTTTGAATTAAAGACCTTGTCCTTATCAACACCTGGGAATAACTTCATGGCTCTTGAAATGAACGGCCCGTCAAGAATTCGGGTCGAATTATCAACAATATCAGCAGTAGGCGAGGTCGATCGACCATGGGAGCTGGGTTCCAAAAGCTTCTGATTTTCAGAAAGAGAAGCATTAACAGAGGTCTTGGTCGATCGACCAGAGTGGTTGGTCGATTGACTTTCAAATGCTGCAATTCTACTCCTAACGCTATTCTTCTGTTCTGACAGTTCAGCCTCTTCTCTTCCCGATTCATCTTTATTAATTTCCGGGCTTACCCTTTTCATAGCAGGACCTTCAGGGGTTGACCCACTACGGACGCGCATAGCATGCATTGTCTCCATGTGTTGAAGAGAAGAAAGGTCAGCCATTCGGGACTGAATTGATTTAAACCATGCTGCAGTTTTGGTCGAAATCTCTTGTATCACAGCTTTTATATCCGCCATCTCGTTAGAGGGAAGAGGGATTTGCGGAGGTGGTGCAAAAGAATATGAAGGCTCTTGGAAGCCTTGTTGATAGTACGGATGTGGCGGCGTATAATGACCTTGTTTATATTGCCTGTAAGCATAGACTTGGTCTATATCTGCTCGGCACATAGCAGAATCATGCCCCTCAGCACCACATCTCCCACAAAATTCCACCTGCTGCTCCCAAGAACGGAACATGGTGAATCCTCCTGAAGTACTGCTAATAGGACTGTAGGGCCTATCGAAACAACACTAAAGAAGAAGATAAGAATCGCGCTCAAGGTACTCGGTCTTCCCTTGAGGCTAAAGACAGACCAAAATAAAAACAACTAAAACTAGCGCTACCCCCCCCTAACGGCGCCAAAATTTGATACCGTCGTAAAGTATCAAGATTTAAATTTATAAATTCGAAACTACTACTGTAGACAGCGGTAGCACGAGTCGAACCACAGGGAGAAAATGAATTTCAGTTGTTCTAGATTTCAGTCTAAAATTAACAAATACGGGGGGTGTTTTGGGTTTATCTAAAGCTAATATGCAATATAATTAAACTAAAGCAAATAAATAAGCAATTAAAGAAAATGGATAAAATCAAATATTAAATGGGATGCTAAGATGGTCGGTTCACTATAGCTATGACGGCGCATGTCCTGGGTGAGTCTGAAATAGAGTCGTGTATATGGGTAAATAACAAGTCCTCTCGGTCCAAGTTAACCAGTAGCTCCTTTCGGCCTGTACTACTAGCCCCTAAGTCTCACTCATGTTAGCTCTCGCCCTGAAAAGTGATCCTTAAAGCCTAAATTACCTATCTTTCGATCTTAGCAATTTAGTCGTTCTAATTCATTAATTATTTCCCTCCCTTATCTCTCGATCTTAATGGGTTGGTCAATACTAAGCATCTAACAGGTCTCCTCTCGGTCTCGTTGTCAAATATTGCACTTAATAAATTAAAAACGGTGCTAATCATACACACGTCAGTCGATCGACCACTATAGGCAGTCGATCGACCAACTGGCACAGTCGATCGAGCAGAAAAGCCAGTCGATCGACCAATGCCTTAATTCAGGTCGCCTAATTCTACGCTATCTACGCTATAGGTCCCCTACATCTTAGCACGAACGGTTTAGCTACACATATTAATGAAGATAACAACAACTAATTCGATAAATACAATGAACGAATGCATAATTGAAATTGAACGATTAAAAGCAATAATAAACTAAAGGTTTCGGGATTATTCTAACAATTCTAACTACTGCAAGAATAACAAAAACAAACTGGAATTATGAAGAAGGAATACCGTAACTAGGCAGGAACAAGAGAATCCGAAAGCGAAATAACTAATTTTATTGAGAGTAAAAATTAAAGTAATTGAATGTAAACCGTATGCTAAATTCTAAACTAATGTCTCTGTTCGGAGATACCTACTAATCTGATAGCAGTCGAGTTATATATGAATAACACAACTTCTTATTTTCTAAAACCTAATTGCGTTGGGCTTCTAATTTCTCGTTTAATTTGCGAGTCATGGTCGAGGGGTGGTCGATCGACCAGAGGCGCTGTACAGTAATGCATTCTGACGATTCCTGCAGCGCGCACCGATCTCAAAACAGCTGCCATTTCTTCGTTACTAGGTCAAATCAGGCGTTCTACATGGCGTTGGAATGCTAAGAGGATAAGCTTTCACCTACAATTGGAATTACTCGACTATCAGCTTTAGAACTCAAGATATTGCCATCTGAAGCAGGCTGCAATATCGTGAAGTGCTTCTTTGCTTGTTAAACTCGTACGCACCCATTCTTTTGCTATCTTTAGGCCTTGAAACGCGCACCAAGCTCATTCCTCGAGTCAATACCTCATGTCAAATCCTATGCTAAACACTCGGGAATGGATTCGGCTCATTTTCCGCTGGATTCTTCACATTTCTGCAATATTATACAAAAACACGAAAGTAGACGGAAATAGGGAAAATAGTAGCATAAACTACATAATTGAGCTCTGAAATGCGTGTAAAATAGGGTGGAAAACATCATTTTCTGGACACGCATCACCTCGCTCTTGTGTGGGCAACGAAGAAGCTACGTCATTACATGCTTAGCTACTCCGTCAAAATATACTCCAAAATGGATCCTGTCAAATACCTCTTCGAGAAACCCGTCCTCAACGGACGCCTAGCAAGATGGACCTTGATGCTCTCAGAGTTCGATCTCAAATACGTGCCTCTGAAAGTTATAAAAGGGCGCGCCGTTGCCGAATTCTTTGTAGAAAATCCCATCAATGATGCACAAATAATAGATACTTGGTCATTTCCAGACGAGGATATACTCCAAACCGATGTAGACTCCTGGGACCTTTACTTTGATGGAGAATCAAATTTAAGAGGATTTGGAATAGGAGTGTTGCTCATTTCTCCTGAATGCGAGCATACACCGATCTCTGTCAAACTCGACTTCGAGGTGACAAATAATGCTGCAGAATACGAAGCTTGTCTCATTGGACTACAAGCGGCAGTGAGCTTAGGCATTAAAAACCTCCGAGTGCATAGGGATTCGTCCCTGATCATCAATCAAGTTACGGGATCTTGGAAAATCCGAAGCGAAAGCTTAGCACCTTATCAAGCCAGAATAGACCAAGTTGCCCAATTCTTTGATCACGTGACCTATCTACACCTACCTCGAGAAGAAAATCAATTTCAGATGCTCTTGCAAAACTTGCATCTCTGATTAATATGCCAGATGACATGGTGGAAATGCCTTTATGTATCGAACGATGATCAGAGCCAGCTTATGTCCACCAAACCACCGATGAAGAGGAAATCACAGAGGAACCTTGGTTCCAAGCAATCCTAAACTTCAAGCTCAACGATACCTATCCACCGGATATGGACAAAAGGGGACAACGTGCTATACGCCTACTAGCTTCCCAATACGTTCTCATGCAAGGAGAGTTATACAAAAGAACACCTCTTGGTGTAATCCTACGTTGCCTTGATCATTCACAGGCGCGGAAAGTGATGGAAGAGGTCCATGATGGAGAATGCGGTCCTCACATGAGTGGGCCCATGATGGCAAAGAAAATCACACGTTTGGGGTATTATTGGACCACAATGGAATCCGATTGCATCAAATACGTAAGACATTGCCACAACTGCCAAATCTTCGGGAATGTACAACATGTCCCTCCTTCATTGCTCTATACGATGACATCTCCTTGACCATTTTCTGCCTGGGGAATTGATATAATCGGGAAGATAACTCCAGTAATTTAACAGGATGTCACTTGTTTCATCCTAGTGGCAATTGACTATTTCACCAAATGGGTAGAAGCGGCTTCCTACACTAGTCTCACGGCTAAAAATGTAGCAAAATTCATACAAAACAACATCATCTGTCGATACGGTTGCCCACATGAGATCATTAGTGATAATGGATCACATTTCCAAGCTAAGACTGAGCAATTGCTAGCCAAGTACAAAATTAGGCATCACCACTCTTCGCCATATAGACCACAGACTAATGGCGCGGTAGAGACGGCAAACAAGAACGTTGTCACAATTCTCAAGAAAATGATTGACAACTATCGAGATTGGCCAAGCAAGATACCCTTTGCTTTGTGGGGATATCGTACATCTGTTAGGATGCCCACCGGGCCACCCCTTTCTATTTGACCTACGGCATGGAAGTCATGTACGACCGTCGAGTTAGAAATACCATCATTACGTATCTTACTCGAAAGTCAAATCCCAGAAGCTGATTGGAAGAGGGATAGATATGAAGAACTCATCCTCCTGGATGAACGTAGGCTACGCGCATTACATAATGTCCAAACATATCAAGCACGTATCAAACGAGCCTTCAACAAAAGGGTCAAGCCAAGGAACATCAAGGAAGGAGACTTAGTACTCAAGTCGATTAGAGCTCTTTTACCTGTCGATCCACGAGGAAAATTCAGACCTAATTAGGCTGGGCCATTTCTAGTCAAGTCCATACTTCCAGGGGGTGCGGTTAGAATCACAGACCTAGATGGGAATGAATTTGCCAACCCGACGAACCTTGACCAACTAAAGCGGTATTATGCCTAGAATAGGAACAAAAACGCGCCTCGCGTAACCTCACGTGTCGCTCTTGTGGCACTAAATAAACGGCCCCTGGCCAAGCTGAAATAAGCTAATGTCACCCTGCTCTTGCATTTTGACAATTTGTCATCCTCATATCGTCAAATAAACTAAATTGCACCTTAAGAGTAAGTAAAAAGCTCATGCTTATCTTCTAAGTTCATTACAAGCTCTTGCTTAGAACAATTATTCTTTTACATTTACTCGAACTACGCGCAAGGGTTTGATTTCATTTTTTAATGAATACGTAGGCAATCCTTCGCAGGATACAACCCATTAATTTTAAAATGTAAATAAAAGGACATTTGCAGTTGCATTTGGAATTCGACAAGAATAATAAATAGAAAATCACAACGGTTTCATAACAAATTAACCTCCTTTATTTCATTCATTTTCTAATAATAATAATAGTACGTTACATAATAATAATAATGCTAAAAAAATGGAATAAAATAGGCTAGGATTCTAAAAACCCCACCTTCTTATTACAATCATAATAATAAATAATAATAAAGACTTGGGCTATTCCTCCATTTTCCCTTTGCCCTTGTCATTTTTGTCATATTTCTTGTCACGACCTTGAGCCGGACGCTCTTGCGCCACTTCGGACCTAATCACCAACGGTCTTTCTCGCGGTCTAGCCTTCCCATTCTTGTAAATCACTTTGTCCACGGCAGGAGAGGTCTTCGGTTTCTTAGAGGATGAACAACTCGAAACCCGGCTTCTTCCTCTCCCTCAGTCAGATGCTTCTCTTTATCCTTTTCCACCTTGTGCATCTTATAGTCAACGGGCTCGCGCTTCCTCAATCTCTCACGCTCCTCTGGAGTAGTAGCTTTCCTCCACCGCAATTAGGAGTCCGACACCCATAAGGCACTAACAGAAGAGTTCAAGAACCATACGTTTCTTTGAGCCCATTTAATGGCCCACTCCCTTCGACTCTCAGTAGTAAGCGCCACGGCGGTCTGCGGGACAGTGTCAAGCTTCGGGATTGTCTGCTTCAGTCCAACCTGTCTCATCAGCCTCACCGGGAAGATGCATACCATGAATTCTAAGCTAGGAATGCGCAGAGATCGGGTTGGATCCAAGGAAGATACTCCATTGACAGATTTGAGATGCCACCATGGTACAATCCATCTAATCAAGGGGCCATCATCACTCTTTAATTTGTTTTCCCAATAATTGCAGACTCGAGTGAAGTCCACCATGTAGAGCCTAGTCCTCATAGCAATTGAGCGAGCATGATAGGTAGGAATATTAACTGGGGGCTCGATCAATCGAAGACGCTCCATAAGCCAAACCTACCAAAAACAGCAGGTGTTAAACAAAAAAAAAAACAAAAAACAAAAACGAAAAAAAAAAAACAAAAAAAAACAAGAAAAAGAAGAGAAGAAATTCTTTATTCTTTTACATGCAAGATAATGGGACTTCCCAAATATGGTAGGTCAGGACTGGCTTTCCTGTTATCCAAACCCAATAGGATCTCTCCTAAACATAAACAGGCTGGGCTCCTGCGCAGTTCCATTTGCTCGACTAGGCTCAGGAAACGGGGATCACCTGTCAAATCCTCATCAACATGCCCTTGAAGGACATATACATGTAACAAGCAAAATCCGAATGCCCTTCGCCTAGCAACATAAGAGATGGTGGGGTCGGCCTTTTTAATGAATCGGTCAATAAAGTCCAACATTCGCACTCCTTTCGAGGTCACTAGACGGTCTACCTCAATTCTTGTCAACCCAAGCAAGTCTCTAAACTTGTTCTTATACCCTTGTGAAGTAGAAGGAATAGCAGGCAAGTGTTCTGGGTCCCACCCACCGATCGCAGCAATTTCTTCAGGAAATGGGCAAATGTCACCTCCGGGGAAAGCAAAAACGTGATAATTCGGGTCCCAATAATCAAGACAAGCATCTAGGAATGGTTTGACCACCTTGATAAGCTTCAAACTCAACAACGATCCAAGATTTTAAGCACCCATGTCGTGTTTCTCCACGTTGGAAAACTCATTTGTCCAATCTTTTAGAAGAATCTCTAAAGTATTCATGATGAATGATTATTTTGAGAGTTTTATGTAATAAGACGAAGGAAGAGACGGAAGAATTGTGTGAATAAAACCTCTATCGACGTTTCTATTTATACTAAAATCTGTTTCCTAAAATCTGCCAGGACGGATACACCGGGGAACAGGCGCAGCACCTGCTACGCCTCTTCAAAGGGACGTAGCTCCTGCTGCGCCTCTTCCTCAGCAACGTCTCTGTGATTTTCCGCGTTGGATCTTTCCTAAATTCCTTAGCGAATAATTTCCTATTCATACGGGTTATTATTTTGGTAAATACGTAAAAGTTACCATAGTTCGTGTTTCCTAATTCCACGTGCACGCATGTCGAGGCAATATCAGCATTTTCGGCATTTTAGCACACTTATATATTTCTTTCTATTTTTCTTTTTTCGAGGAATCATTTCTCCAATTTAATGTAATTTATTTCAAACTTATATATTTCTTTTTATTTTTTCTTTTTTGGGGAATCATTTCACTACCGTCCTACTTTACATTTCTAACTTATAGGTTTACATTTCTAACTTATAGGTTTCTATTTTTCATTTTTTTTGGGGTAACCCTCCCTACCGTCCGGTCACTTCCGGCAAATTTTTTGCATTTTTTTCATTTTTGCATTTTTGCACTTTTGAGTCATTCGTTTTGCGCTAATTTAGGCCATATATACAAATGTATGTTTTATGTGAATTTCTATGTAAATTTCGGCAGCATGACGGCGTAAACCATCTTCTACCAAACCTGTTCAAAGCTAACCTGCAGGTACAAACAACGCAACCCAACAGCAAAGGCACTAAGGCCATCATATATACAACCAAAAGAGGGACATGTACAACAAACTGGGGGCTCGAGCCCCAAGCAAAATCCAAAATGTCCAAAATGTGGGTCCTAAAATGTACAAATGTGCAAGATACAGCCAACAACAAAGGAAACAAACAACAAAAAAACCTATTGCCGGTCGCCGCCTAACTCCGCAACTCTCGCCTCGAGAGTGGCAATCTCGGCGCCACGAACCTCGAGCTCCCTCAACAAACGAGCTGTCTCCTCCCGAGACTGAGCCAGCTCTCGCTCCAGGTCGCTCTCTCCCTGCAAACGCAACAATTGGCTCATGTCAATCTTTTCAAGCGATAAAGGAAAGTTAGAAAATTCAAAAATGAAGTAAATGGAAGGTTCATACCTGACGCTCTCGACCGCCGACAAGTGCCTCGATGGAAGTAGCTTGCAGCCGGTTGGCTACCCTCTACAAAGCCATGAACCGGGATGGCGAAACCTGCATTCCAAAATAAGAGATTCTCAGTGATTTGACAAACTCAAGCAAATGTGTTCTTACGCGAAAATGATACAAGTTAGGAGACTCACCCTCCGAATCAGATGCTGCCACTCGTCCAAGCCAGCATCCGTCACCGCTACGTCAAAGTCATGCAACTCGGAGATCGTCGTCCTCCCGGTCGCGTCAGTGTACTCAAGAGTCGCGGGGTACTCTGGGGGCTCAATGCCCGCCGCCTCGACCTCCTGCAAAGTCAGAAAGATTCCTGTTAGCCGATGATCATTCATCGTGTTTTCAAGATAATCAAAGGAGAGTAAATGCTCACCACAACCGGCCAGTACGCCAACCTCCCGTAGAGGAACGCCAAGTAGTCCTCATCCGGAAGCAGAAGGGCATCACCACCAACACCAACCAAGTCAGCCTCCATCTCAGCCTCAGAAGGCTCCCTGAACATCGTCCTAGGAGGATCGATGGGAACCGTCAAGACATCCCGAGAGCACTGACGAGCTAAGCGCTCGCCCAAATAACACACATGACCCATCGACGTCCTCAACAGCAACCGGCTCGAGCTCCTAGGTCGAAGGACCTCAGCCACTAAAGGAGGAGCGTCAGCGTACTCCACCCAAGGCCTGGGCACCCACTGGGAAAAGACAAGCAAGAAATCATTCTTATGATCGGTTAAAAAGTAATAAAGAAGCAAAACGAATATAAGTGAGATGCTCACGCTGTCCAGCTGAAGAGCGTTCACGTCCTGCCGGTAGACACCATGAGAGGAACGCTTGCTCCTCGTGCGACACATCACCCAATCCCTCACAACGGGATAGGCCTTCTCCAGCGGCTCCTTCCTCTTGGGCGAGAGGCTCGGAAAGTAGAAGTACACCCATGCCTGTGAAGCAAGATAGTCAATAACGATCTTTCGTAATTTGATAACGAAAAGAAGAGATGAAGGTTCATACCTCCAACAGTAGTCCAGGGCCGACAGCATCAGGAGAAGTCCCCTTCTCCATCAACTCCGGACGAACCATGGCCCTCATGAAGCGGATGAGGACCACAAAACCAGCAGTGACCCAGTCCCAACATCCTAGGAAGCTCAGGTCAGAAAGAAAAGGAAGAAGCTTCGTCGACAGCCTCTCTCCCTTGTCTCCGAGGTAGATCGAAGACAAGAACCACCAGAGCCACAAGCGGGCCCTATGCTCAGCTGTACAGGGAGGAGGCGCCGTCTCCCTCCCGTCATCACCACCAGTGTCGGGGTCTTCCCCGCAAAGTAGTCTCGGACGTAAGAACTAGGCACCAAACCAGGCACTGTAGCAGCCTTCGGCGCCAAGTTCCAGCCGATCAACCTCCTAACCTCGGCCGAGTCCACCCTCATGGCAGTCTCCGGCCACTCCACCGCCTCGGTCCCACATGGCAGACCAGAGATCATGCCGTAGTCCTCTAACGTGACTCCCACCTCACCAAAAGTCATGTGAAAAGTGGAAGTCGTGTCCCAGAATCGGTCCAAGAAAGCGCGGACCAGGCTAAGGTTAGCCCGCAGCTTCCTCTTCGCGATATCCCTCCAAGCCTGCACCAGGGCGCCAAATGCTCCCCGCTCGATCATGGCTCGCTCCTCCGCCGACAGCCTCTCGTAGCACGCCATCGCCGTCGTGTAGCCCGAGAACGATCTGATGTTCCCGGCCTCCTATTGTGATTTGAAACAAAAGCTATCTTTAGTTTGAATGAAATTGGAAAAGATGTGAACAAATGAAATGAAAGAAGATGAGTGATGAGTAATGAATTCAAGATTACCAATCTCTTCACAGTCCTATAGGACAGGTGACCCTCCGCAGCCCAAAGCAAGTGCCTGCTGTCCCAGGTCTCATCCCACGCAGGTGCTCCCCTCGGCTGATGACCACCTCGCCCAACATTGGCCCGCCTCGGGGCCTCCTCCTCCTCCTCCTCGAGGACCTCGTCCTCAGCAACCTCAGCAGCTGCTCCAATAGCAGTGAAAGCCTCCTCTAGCGCCTCCCCGAGAGCACGAGAAGTCTCAACGGCTGTGTCTATGTCCATGGGAGCTCTCCCAGAAGTAGAAGCCCCGTCACCTGCAACGTTAAAGTAATTTTAGGCCGCGTCAAGTGACGACGAACCTTGATTAGGGGATTTTCGAGTTTTTGAAGCTCCGAAGTCGCTCTTTTCTCGCCATCTTTGGCCGTATTCCCACAAAACCATTTACTCATGTGGTAATTTGGGTTAAGTTAAGCCTAAGTTGAAGCCTAGTCATGGGTTCGAGTCGAAATTTCGACAGCATTTCGTTATAACGGCGATTATGCCCTAGAAAAGTGTCCTGGAAAAGCCGTCACAAACCAAAATTCCGAGATGGTAGCAAGTTTACCCATCATCCAAGGATTCCAAATATCAAGTTTCATCGCAAATGGGCAATCCTAAGGCTATGTTCGAAGCAATTTACGGTTTAGTTGTGAAGCCGTCACAATTTCACTCAAATGCCCAAAACTCAACGAAAATTCGAAACGAATACATGGTTATGATCCTTATACTACCAATTAGACATTTACAAGGTTAATTTTGCAAGGTAAGATCATTTGGGGGAAAAGCCCTAAATTTTCGACATTTTAGGGTTGAGAACCCTAAATTTTGTCGATCCAATTCGTCCATTATAGAAGATTAATGCAAGAATGATATGCATACCTCAATTAGTCATGGCAAATGCAAGCTTTTGAATCAAATTTTGGCGGAAATGGTTGAGATTTGAGAGAGAAATTGATGATTTGTGTTTCGAAATAATGAAATGAAACCCCTGTTTCATTGCGTTTTTACGCAAGAAAGACACCCCCAGGAATAGACGCAGCAGGTGCTGCGCCTCTTCCAAGAGACGCAGCTCCTGCTGCGCCTCTTCCTCAACTTCCCTTCATACGAATTTTCAAAAATTCGTTATGAGTTCGTTATTTGTGGGCCTATCTTTGGTGCGCCTCTTCCCCGATCCCATTTTATCTTTTCTGGTCCGTTTGACGATTATTCTTCGTTCAGACCCGCATTTCTAAGCCAACTGCAGACTATCGTACATTATTTATTGCTTCCAAGACCTTGCTTGTCACAACGAGCAAGTATTCTCTGACAGGTGTTTTGAAACGCCTTCATTATATTCCCCCAGCGAGAGTAAGCGGATAGACAATCCCTCTCGAGACATGGAGATAAGTTCCCGATTAAATTTCCCCAACGAGAGTTCACGACATACAATCGTCCTTCTCGAGGCGTGGAGATCAACATCGACCCCAAGTTCTTCTGAAGTTTGTTTGAAGACGACCCAAGCAGATTTCTCCCAGCAGTTCCCGCCTGTGTCCTGCTACTCACGATATTTCTTGTTTCCCCACGGAGTGCGATAAAGGTGTCGTTCTCCAGAACTTCCCAGACCGGCAGAGTTCTTACACTCGAGCCTTAGTTACCCCTTAGGTTGAAATTATATTTGGCCTCCTTCCCATCGATGCTTTCCTTTAGGGTCCCACACCCTAGCACAATCCTTATATATCTTTTAGGTCTTATCCCTTAGCTCTTATGCTTACCCTTGGCTCCTATGCACCTCCGGAATCATCTCGAGAAATAAGTCTCAGGTATGGTCTCTTCTTATGGCTGGCGAGCTTCCTTACGTAGTCTAATGGACTTTAAACGACCCTCCCCGATAGTCGACAGACTCTAAAATGTTCCCGACGACAGGTCCTTGGTTCAGACCCCTTGAGCCGCCTCGCGTCGCCATAGTTGTCAGGTTGTAATCTTCGATTGACCTGATGGCTATACTTTGACTTTCGCCTTGTCCAAGCCTCAGTCAAAGTGGGGGCTCTGTAGATACCTCATTTCTGCACCTCCCGCAAACCACCCGGTGATGATTGGGCCGCATGTTTGGTACGCGGAACGATTTGTGACAGTTCGTAAGTTTATCGTCAAGTGATTTCTCAAACACTGGTGTCTACCTCTTAATTGTCATCTACGCGCCGATACGGTCGTTTTGACAGTAATTAGAGTACATTTGGAGTCCGGGCCTAAAACCGTCTTCATTTTCTGATAACCGCTAAAATCCCGAGTCAGAATGTTCTGGAATGTTTCGGATATTTCCATTCCATATTTCACAACCTTTTAATCTTTGGTAAAGAATTTCCCGTAATATTCATACAAAATATTAAGGAAAATAAGATTAATCCGTTATTCCATAAAATAAACACGGAAATCTTTCTTCCGCAGGAGGAAACTACTTGGGAACAGACACAGCAGTTGCTGCGCCTCTTCCAAGGGACGCAGTGCCTGCTGCGCCTCTTCCCAAGTTCTTTTCTGCGTATTTTTCGTATCTTTTCATATCTTTTCGTGATTCACTTCCAAAGTTTCTCCGAAAACCCTAATTCCTTCACGTGATTAGTATAAATAGGAGCCTTCGCTTCTCATATTTCTCACGCGAGTGTCCGCCCTTCTCTTCTCCCTTTGCATTCTAGACCACGTTCTTACTCTTTGGCGTCTACGTGCTTGAACTTTCGACCACGTAAGCTCGGATCCTTCTGAGTACCAGCCTCGTTTTGCATGACCGACCAATTTGACCAACTCCACAATCAATCAACTTAATCAATCTGTTTTAATTCCTCTTACGAGGGCACGTTCGTCTACATTCGAGTCGAGCATCACTAAAACATAAACTTAGTTCATCTCGTTTCGTCAAACATGTAAGTCTGTGGGTGTAAATCCTTCTTTTATTTATTGTTATTTACTTTTTGTAATCATCATGTAAGATTTATGTCGAAAATACAATTAAAACTGATTTCTAAAACCCTTTGTTGAAATCCTTTTTGTGGATTAACAGAAGATAGACGTCGAGAAGGGACGCAGCAACTGCTGCGCCTCTCGGAAAGGACGCAGCATCTGCTGCGCCTCTTCCTGAGGTTGTCGCCGTTCCTGCTCCTATTCTTCTTCCTTCGCCCTCTGTTAGTTTCGTTTCTTTGTTTTCTTTCGTCATTGTTTGCTCTTGTTTCATTCACATGATAGCTTTTGCACATTATTAATCATTATTAGTAAATAATTCATCATTAAATCCCGACTTAAATCCCTTATAACCAATATTCGCGGGTTTTCGTCATTAAAGTCAAACCGGGTTTTAGAGATTCGATTCATTAATATTGAGTTTCTGGAATTCGATCTTTGATATATTCCCACTTGTTATTTGCATCCGTCATATTCTTCATTAATTCGTCATGTTTAACCTAATTAGTTCACTCATGTCATTAATCAATCATTCATTCATGTAATTAATTCGTTTACATTGGTTTTGTTCCATGTTTTATCGCTTTTATGACCCAATCACATGTAATTAATGTATTAAATCACTTTCCTCCGAGTCAATTATTCATAATCAATCATTAAATTCACCCACGAATACTAACGATTTGCAGTTCCGGCTTCACTGCCAGAACTCAGCCTTGGAACAGACGCAGCAACTGTTGCGCCTCTTCCAGAGGGCGCAGTTCTGCTGCGCCTGTTCCAGGTTGATTTCTGTCTCTGAACTTCCGTTCTACCTTGACCTAGTTTAATTAGTTTACGTATTTAATTAATTACCATTCGTATTATCACCTAATCTGTTCGTTTATTCTTTTTTTTCTAAAATCATCCGTTTTAAAAGTATTTTCGACATAAATAAATAAATCCGATGTAATTATTGTAATTTTCATTATTTTATTATTGTATTTCTTTTATTGTATCACTTGTATGTCTTCACATGTAATTAAATCTAAATCTCTACTTCGACTCATTTGTATGTTAAATTAATTGTTTACCGACTTAGCTAATTTCTCACATGTTAGGATTAAAACTTGGATGTTGCATTGCATGCATATAATCGACAATATATCAAGTATAGATAATTTCCCTAATCATTAGTAGAGGTCGCTATCGAGGCGGGCGGGATTAGGTGTTCGATCAAATGAGCTTCCTAATACGTACCCTCACCCCTTACTCCAGATCTCTGTGAACATCCGTGTTCATTGGCATCCACGAGAGTCATTCTAGACATAGAATGCTAAGGGTAACGAGTTCTTGGTGTCTATGTCACTACTTTGTGTCTTGACATGACACGAGGTATTCGAACGGTTTCCAATTTTCCACAATAAAATGGTGGCGACTCCACAAATGCAAACGCTTGTTTCCCAAGTGCCCCCGTGGCCCATGTCCATAGTATTAGAAAAAAAAACGAAAAAAAAAACGAAAAAAAAAAGAAAAAAGAGAAAAGAAAAATTGTGTTCTTTTACCTGCAAGATGATAGGACTTCCTAAATAAGGAAGGCCGCAGTTGGCTTTCCTGTTATCTAACCCCAACAGGATCTCTTCTAAACCTAGGCAAGCTGGGCTCCTGCGCAGCTCCATCTGCTTAACTAAGCTCAGATAGCGAGGATCACCTCTCATCTCCTCATCAACATACCCTTGAAAGACATAAACATGCAATAGGCAAAACCCGAACGCCCTACGCCTCGCAACATAGGAGATAGCAGGGTCTGCTCTATTTATGAATCGATCGATGAAATCCAGCATTCGAACTCCTTTTGTGGTCACAAGACGGTCAACCTCAGCTCTTGTCAATCCAAGCAAATCTCTGAATTTGTTCTTATACCCTTGAGGAGTAGAGGGTATAGAAGGTAAATGTTACGGGTCCCAACCGCCAATTGCATCAATTTTTACAGGAAACGGGCAGATATCGCCTCCAGGAAAGGCAAACACGTGATAATTCGGGTCCCAATACTCAAGACAAGCATCCAAGAACGGTTTGACTACCTTGATTAGCTTCAAGCTCAAAACTGATCCAAAGTTGTAGGCACCCATATCGTGTTTCTCCACATTTGAGAACTCGTTTGTCCATTCTTTGAGACGGATTTCTAAAGTATTCATGTTGTATGATTAATTAGAGAGTTTTATGTAATAAGACGGAAGAAACATGGAAGAATTATGTGAATAAAACCTCCATCGACGTCTATATTTATACTAAAAGCTGTTTCCTAAAATCTGTCAGGACGGACACAATAAGGAAAGGGCGCAGCATCTGCTGCGCCTCTTCAAAGGGACGCAGCTCATGCTGCGCCTCTTCCTCAGCCTATAGTTTTGTGATTTTCCACGTTGGATCTTTCCTAATTCCTTAAGGCATAATTTCCTATTCATACGGGTTATTATTTTTGGTAATTCCGTCAAATTACCATGTTTCGAGTTTCCTAATTCCACGGGCACGCATTTCAAGGCGACATCGGCATTTTCGTCATTTTAGCACACTTATCCATTTCTTTTTTAATTTTCTTTTTTGGGGAATCGTTTCACCAATTTAATTATTCATTTTCAAACTTAGCCATTTCTTTCAATTTTTCTTTTTTTGGAGACTCATTTCACTCCCGTTTCATTTCAAACTTATATGTTTCTATTTTTCATTTTTTTAGGGGGTAACCCACCGTCCGGTCATTTTCGGTAAATTTTTTTCATTTTTCTCGAGTCCTTGTCTTGCGCTAATTTAGGCCATATGTACAAACATGTGTTTTATGTACAATTTCTGTGTAAATTTCTGAAGCATGACGGTATAAACCGTCATCTACCAAACCTGTTCAAAGCTAACCTACAGGTACAAACAAGAAACCCAACAGCAAAGGCACTCAGGCCATCATATATACAACCAAAAGAAGTATGTACACCAAACTGGGGGCTCGAGCCCGAAACAAAGTGTATGAAGTGCAAAATGAAGGCCCTAAAAATGTACAAAAGTGTATGAAGTACAGCCAACGACGACAAACAGCAAAAAAAAAGCAACAAACTACTGCTGGTCGCCGCCCAACACAGTAACTCTCGCCTCGAGAGCAGCAATCTCGGCGTCGCGGACCTCTAGCTCCCTCAGCAGATGAGCTGTCTCTTCCTGGGACTGGGCTAGCTCGCACTCCAAGTCGCGCTCCCTCTGCAAATGACAACAATTGGCTCATGTCAATCATTTTAAACAATAAAGAAAGTTAGAAAATTCAAAAATGGAGTAAACGGAAGGTTCATACCTGACGTCCTCAACCGCCAGCAAGTGACTCGACGGCAGTAGCTCGTAGCCTGTTGGCTACCCTCCACAAAGCCACAAACCGAGATGGCGCAACCTGCATTTCAATAAACAAGGATTCTCAATGATTGGACAAGGTTAAACAAACGTATTCTTATACAAAAGCTAAACAAGTTGGGGAACATACCCTCCGAATCAGATGCTGCCACTCGTCCAGGCCAGCATCTGTCACCGCCACGCCAAAGTCGCGAATCTCGGAGATCGTCGTCCTCCCCGTCGCATCGGCATACTCGAGGGTCTCGAGGTACGCTGGAGGCTCGATGCCCGCCACCTCAACCTCCTGCAAAATTCAAAAGGTTTCCATTCATCGATGATTATTCATCGTGTTTTCAAGACAATCGAAAGAAGAGTAAAGCACTTACCACGACTGGCCAGTACGCCAACCTCCGGTAGAGGAACGCCGAGTAGTCCTCGCCAGGACGAAGGAGGGCATCGCCACCGACGTCTGCCAAGTCTGCCTCCCTCTCAGCATCAGAAGGATCCCTGAACATCGTCCGAGGAGGATCGATGGGGACCGTTAAGGCTTCTCGAGAGCACTGACGAGTCAAACGCTCGCCCAAATACCACACGGGACCCATCGACGTCCGCAGAAGCAACCGACTCGAGCTCCTGGGTCGAAGGACCTCAGCCACAAAAGGAGGAACGCCCGTGTAGTCCACCCAAGGCCTGGGCACCCACTAAGATAAGAAAATAAGAGGTCATTCTTATGATCAGTGCTAAAAGAAAGCAATGGAAAAGCAAACAAAGAAAGGTGAGTCGGAGATACTCACGCCATCCAACTGCAGAGCGTTCACGTCCCGTCGATAGACGTCGTGAAAGGAACGCTGGCTCTTCGTGCGGCACATCACCCAGTCCCTCACAACGGGATAGGCTCTCTCCCCTGGCTTCGTCCTCTTGGGCGCGAGGCTCGGAAAGTAGGAGTACACTTACGCCTGCAAGACAAGACAATCAATAACGATCTTTCGTGATTCGATAAGAAAAGAAAATGATCTTTCATGATACAAAATAAAGGTTCATACCTCCAGCAACAGTCCAGGACCAACGGTGGCAGGAGAAGTCCCCTTCTCCATCAGCTCCGGATGAACCATGGCCCTCATATACCGAATGAGGACCGCAAAACCAGCAGTGACCCAGTCCCAACGGCCTAGGCCACTCAGGTCAGAAAGGAAGGGAAGAAGCTTCGTCGACAGCCTCTCTTCCTTGGCTGCGAGGTAGATCGAAAACCAGAACCACCAGAGCCACAAACAAGCTCTCTGCTCCGCAGTGCAGGGTGGAGGAGGAGTCTCCCTCCCGTCAATCACCACCATCGTCGGGGTCTTCCTTGCAAAGTAATCCCGGACGTAGGAACTCGGTACTAACACGGGAACCGCAGCAGCCTTCGGCATCAGGTTCCAACCGATCAAGCTCTTAGCCTCAGCCGAGTCCACTCTCATGGTTGTCTCCGGCCACTCCACAACCTCAGTCCCGCACGGCAAGCCAGAAATCATGCCGTAGTCCTCCAACGTGACCCCAACCTCGCCAAAAGGCATGTGAAAGGTAGAGGTCGTATCCCAAAACCGATCAAGGAAAGCTCGAACCAGGCTAAGGTTAGCCCGAATCTTCCTTCCCTTAATGTCCCTCCAAGCTCGTACTAGGGCACCAAACGCTTCCCGCTCGATGATGGTCTGCCCCTCCGCTGACAGCCTCCCGTAAGACTGCATCATCATAGTGTAACCCGAGAACGACCTGATGTTCCCGGCCTCCTATTTTGATTTTAAGCAAGAGCTATCTTTAGCTCGAATGAAAGAGAAAAGGAATTGAAAATAAGAATAAAAGAAGATAAATGAAAGAGTGATGAGTTCAAATTACCAAGCTCTTCACCGTCCTGTAGGACAGATGACCCTCCGCAGCCCAAATGAGGTGCCTGCTGTCCCAACTCTTAGCCCACTCCGGTGCTCCCCTCAGCTGGTGACCACTTCGTCCAACGTTGGCCCGCCTCGGGATCTCCTCCTCAATAGTCTCCTCCTCGACGACCTCGTCCTCAGCAGCCGTCACTGCCAGAGTAAAAGCCTGCTCTAACGCCTCCTCGAGCGTACGAGAAGGGTCAAGAACGGTGTCCACGTCCATAGGATCTCTCCCTGACGTCGAAGCCTCGTCACCTGCAAAATTAAAGTGAATTTAGGCCGCGTCAAATGACGACAAGCCTTAGTTAGGGGATTTTCGAGTTTTTAAAGCTCCGAAATCGCTCTTTTCTCGCCATCTTTGGCCCTTTTCCCACAAACCCGTCCGTTCATGTGGTAGTATGGGTTAAGTCAAGCCTAAATTGAAGCCTAGTTACGGGTTCGAGTCGGAATTTCGACAGCATTTCGTTATTACGGCGATAATGCCCTAGAAAAGTGTCCTGAAAAAGCCGTCACAAATCAAAAATCCAAATTGGTAGGAAGATTACCCATCATACAAGGATTACAAACATCAAGTTTCGTCACAAATGGGCAATCCTAAGGCTATTTTCGAAGCAATTTACGGTTCAGCTGTGAGACCGTCACAATTTCGCTCAAATGCTCAAAACTCAATGAAAACTCGAAACAAGTACATGGTTATGATCCTTATACTACCAATTATCCATTTACCAAGTCAATTTTACAAGGCAAAATCGTTTGGGGGAAAAGCCCCAAATTTTTGACATTTTTGGTGTTGGAAACCCTAATTTGTCGGTCCAATTTGATCAAATATGGAAGATTAATGCAAAAATAATACACATACCTCGATTAGTCATGGCAAACGCAAGTTTTCGATCAAATTTTGGCGAGAAATAGTTTGAATTTGAGAGAGTAATATGAGGATTTGTGTTTCGAAATTATGAATAAATCCCGTGTTTTATCGAGTTTTTTATCCAGACGAAGCCACACCCAGGAAAAGACGTAGCAGGTGCTGTGCCTTTTCCAAGAGTCGCAGCTCTTGCTGCGCCTCTTCCTCAGTTTCCCTCCAAATCAATTTTCGAAGATTCGTTATAAGTTCGTTATTTGTGGGCCCATCTTTGGTGCGCCTCTTCCTCGATACCATATATCATATATTTGGTCCATTTGATGTTTATTCTTCGCCCGGACCCGTATTTTCAAGCCAGATGCGAACTATCGCGGTATTTTATCAAGACCTCGCTTGCCATAACGAGCGAATATCCTCTGATAGGTGTTTCGACACACCTCTATTCTGTTCCCCCAGCGAGAGTTCTGGACAGTCAATAGTCCCTCTCAAGACGTGGAGATCAGTCCCGATTATGTTCCTCCAGTGAGAGTTCCGGACAACCAATCGTCCCTCTCAACACGTGGAGATCAACATCAATCTCAAGTTTTTACCAAAATTTGTTTGAAAACCAACCCGAGCCGATTTCCCCCAGCAGTTCCTGCCGACGTCCTGCGGCTGATGCGACCATAATTGGCGCATATTTAGCCCCCGAATTACCCTTGTTTTCATGCTTTTTAGTGCCTATTTGGGTCATTTCTTATCTTTAGTTCTTTGTTTTGCATATTCTTTGATATTTTGATCCCTTGGTAGGAAAGGAGTAAGAATCTTGCATTTTCATGGCAAAACAAGGCTAAATTGATCATATTCAATGACCAAGCATCAAGGAGAGACAAGACTAGAAGGCCTTTGTACATAGCATAGTAGAAGAGCATTGTTGAGAAAAGGATCCTTGAGTCCCCAAGGAAATCCCCAAGGAATTCATGAAGAAAAGGGAAGAAAAAGAAGAAGGAAAGTCATGAACTACAATCCGAACGGATTGTAGAGAATCCGTCCGTCCTCGCCAATCCGAGCGTCCTCACCAGGAATCCGCTCGGATTCCCCATGCCCAGTCCGAGCGTCTTGTTTCTTGATCCGCTCGGATCGTCCACCCCAGATCCGGCCGTCCCGACTCCCAGCCGCACGGATCACAGCACAGCACAGTTTCGTTCTTAAAGCTACGAAATGAAGAAGCCCTTCTCTCGGATAATCCCGGAGGCTCCTTGCTCAACTTAAAAAGTGTAATTACTAGTTTAGCCCTTAGTTAACCCTAATGCGTCCTCCCTAATTTTCACTATAAATACCCCATTAGTCTAATTAGAGGAGCATGTTCTTCTTATCAATAATTAGTGTAGTTAATATCAATCAAATCTCTCTTCAATATTGTAATCAAATATTAATCAAGTTTTAATCCAAGTTTTAGTTCCTTAATCTCTCTCTTGTTCTTACTTTATTTTGGGTAATTGAAGATTATTTGGGTTATTATTGGGAGATTGACAACCTCTCAATCTAGGATTCAAGTACTTCTATTATTCTTGCTTTATTATTGGAATCATTAGTAGGTATAATCTCTTAATCCCTTTTTAATTATTGCTAATTACTTTCATTTATTCATCATGTTTCATTATGTTAGTATGATTGACAACCTTTCTAGCATGATCAATATGATAATGAGTGAGTAGTCTCTTAGCTAGGGTTTAATGGGTGATTAGGGAAACCAACATGGGGAATGATTCATGCTTAAATTAATATGCTTTCATATCTTATTTGCTTGCTTGTTTTGATCTTAATGCATGCACATGTTATATTTGATGAAATGCTAAGCCTATGAATCCTTGCATTTACTATCATCTTCTATCCTTTCAACTTGACTTGTAAGACATAACCCAACTCGAGTCTTGTTAGACCATGCATGTGTTAAGTAGGGAAGATTAAGTCGACTTGTAGGTGTTGTACAATCCAAGAGATTCGGCTCCAGGACCCAAACTTTCCTAGGATTGTAAGATATAACCCAACTCGATCCATCACAACAATAATTGCTTGCTTATAATTTGAGAACATGTTTGTATGATCATATCCCATGATTCCCCTATGAACCCATGACACCCTAGTGCTTTTAATCAATTGTTTACACCCTTATTTCATTTACCTTGTTAGTTTATTTTCATTGCTATTTTAGTTTAGTAACCTTCTACATCAACCCAATTTGTGACACCCCTAGACACCGCTAGTTACAATAGAATCTTCATTTCAATACCCGTCCCTTGGGATCCGACCTTTACTTGCCTCTTTACTAATTGTAGAGTTGTTTGTGAAGTATAAATTGTGTTTTGTATCGACCATTGACCAACGACCACATATGCTTAATTGTGAACACCAAATGGCTCCGATCAAAAATGGCGCCGTTGCCGGGGACGGTGTTTAATTGATTTAAGATTTCTCTTATTGTTTTTAGTTGTGTCTTTCTCACCTTGGGGAAGTAAAACTCCTCAAGGATTGTTCTAATTGTTTTTGAGTTGTTTGATATTTTGCATGTCTAGAAGGTTACAAAGAGATTTGTTACCTTTTGACCGTGAAATCGAAAGAACCTTGACGAATAATAGGAGACTTGTTAGGAGGAATTTGGGAGGTGTTGGTGAAGTTGTTCAACCCACTAGTGAGTTTGTCAATCCTTTCGCAATAGAAGGAGAAGAAAACCCATTAAACAATACCACACAAAATCCACCTACAATGCCTAAATTCTCGTCACACTCTATACCCACCGAGGAGGATCTACCAAATGGTACTCCTACCCCACAACATCTTACCGGAAACTTTATTGCCAAGTCCGCCTTCATTCAACTAGTTGAGAGGAGCCAATTCGGGGGAATGCCTAGTGAGGACCCTCATTCTCATATGGAAACATTTTGTGATTATTGTGAAGCTATCTCTCAAACGGGCGTGACTCAAGACCAAATAAGATGGGTCTTATTTCCTTTTTCGTTAATCGGCACCGCAAAGCAATGGTTGAAGGGCCTTGATAAGGCCACCCTTGGAATAGATTCTTGGAAGAAGCTAGCTCTAGCTTTCTACAAAAAATTCTACCCACCGAAAAAGACCAATATGCTAAGAGCTCAAATTACGGGTTTTAAGCAAAGGGATGAAGAATCTTTGTATGAAGCTTGGGAGCGGTTCAAAGGTATTTGTCGCTCATGTCCTCACCATGGACTTAGCGAATGGTTTTTAGTGCAACAATTTTGGAATGGTTTATATGAAGATTCAAGGAACATTCTCAATATGGGATCAAATGGAATGTTCACCGAAGTTGATGACAATCAAACATGGAACAAGATTGAGGAAATGGCGGTCCATAATTCGCAATATAGTAGGCCTCGCAAGGCTACTAGAGGAGGAAAGTATGAAGTGGACACCGTTACTCAATTGGGTGCTCAACTTAGTGCTCACATTGACACAATCAACTTGAAGTTTGAACAAGCTATGGCTAGACTTGAGGAAAGCTCAAAATCATCAAAGCATCATGTCAATGCCATGACGGCATCCTCATCAATCCCAAGCGGGATATGTGAGAATTGTGGAACCTTAGGTCATGACTCAAGCGAGTGTAGGGGAACAACCGAGCAAGTCAATGCTTTCCAAGCTTACAAAAGCGGTACCCCTTATTCAAATTTTTACAATGAAAACACCAAGTTCCATCCAAATCTCTCATACAAAAGCCAAAATGTCCAAAACCCTCAAACAACATACACTCCACCACCCATGAGAAATCAAAATCAAAGACCCTTTTTCAATCAAAACCAAGGTTACCAAAATCAAAATCCATACAATCACCACAATGACCAAAGTTTTGATGTCCAAAAAGCGGTCCTTCAAATGCAAAAGAATCAACAAGAATTTTTCACCCAAATGCAAAAAGATAGCCAAGCAAAAGACACCACCATCAACAACATTCTAGCTCACACCAAGATGTTGGAAACACAATTGACCCAACTAGCATCTTCGAGCTCACAAAGACAAAAGGGGCAATTACCACCTCAAGGTAATCCCCCTAGACATGAAACGGTTAGTGCCATTCACTTGAGAAGTGGTACAAGGTATGAAGCACCGAAGGAGCAAGTTGAGGATGAAGTTGTGAGAGCTAGTGAGAATGAAGTTGTGGTGCAAGGTCCCAAAGAAGGGGAATCATCAAAAGAAGAAAGCTCAAAGAAAAATGAAGACAAAGCCAAAGAAAAGGAGCCCATTGTGATTAGACTTCCTTTTCCAAGTCGTCAAGCCAAGCCTAAATTTGATGATCAACTTGGAAAGTTCATGGAAATTGTGAAGAACTTAGAAGTCTCAATTCCTTTCACGGAATTAATCAATCACGTTCCGGCCTATGCAAAGTACATGAAAGATATCCTCACAAAGAAGAAGTCGATCCGGAAACTTGAGACTATCGCCTTCACTAAGGTGAGTAGTGCAATACTTCAAGGGAGTTCACCTCCAAAGTTAAAGGATCCGGAAGCTTCTCAATACCGTGTACCATTGGCGACACAACGATCAACAAAGCCTTATGTGATCTAGGGGCTAGTGTGAGTGTCATGCCGTACTCGGTAAGTAAAAGGTTGGGAATGGGAGAGCTTAAATGTACCAATATCACTCTTCAAATGGCCGATAGATCGACGAAGACACCATTAGGGATATGGGAAGATTTCCCCGTGCGAATTGGGAAGTTTTTCATCCCGTGGACTTTGTCATTGTTGATATGGAGGAAGATTCCAACATTCCAATCATCTTAGGAAGACCTTTCCTACACACATGGTGCGGTGATTGATGTGAAGCATGGAGAGCTCACTCTAGAAGTGGGAGATGAAAGCATAACTTTTAATCTTGACAAGACCATGAGAGCTCCTCGTTTGCATGAGCCATGTTTCATGATTGATCATTATAGCCGGAAAGATGAGAAGAAGAAATCGGAACTCCAATGGAGGAAGAAAGTTGAAGATGCTCCATTCAAAGAGCAAGTGAATTGTGACAAGGAGAGCTTGCAAAGCTCATCAAAATCAACCAAGGAAGAAGATGATGGCCTCATTGGCCAAAAGAAGAAATTGGGAGAGTTGTCTCCATCCAAGCAAGAGATTTTCAATGATCAACTCAATGAAGTTTGTGGTCTTTGGGACGACGAATTTGAAGGGATCTTTAATCCCTACATTGGGCATGCCATCGATCATGATCAACAACAAGAACCACGGTATATTGAGGACCTCTACCATAACAATGAACAAGCTTTTGATTACTTCTTCAAGGTGTTAAGCAACATCAACAACACCTTGAACATGCCTCCTTGACATCTCATCAAGAATGAGAGTTTGGTGGAGTCCTCCCTAAACCACCACTTGTAAATATTTCTAACTCCCTAACTTACATTTCAATTTTCGTATTGCATTTTTGTCATTTTTGGATTTATTTTTACTTTGATCAAAATAATTGTCATGAAAAGAGAGAAGTGAGGGAGGGACTAATGATTTAATTGATGTGTAGTGCTTTACCTTAGTGTGGGGATGGCAATTGCCTAGGCTATTCATGCCTTAGTAGTGCCCCCACAATGAAGAACACAAGATTTGAAAGAAAGAAAGAAAGAATGATAAGGGAATGCGTTGGTGCACGGATGGAACTGAATCCGTGTACACAAGGACCAATCCGAGCGGATTCCCGAGAATCCGCCCGTCTGAGAGGATCCGAGCGTCCTGGCGAGAAGACGCCCGTCTTGGGCCGAGCTGAAAACCGCAAAATTCTTGATCGTTGAAGAATCCGAGCGGATTCTGGAAAGACGCCCGTCTCACAGAATCCGTCCGTCTTGTGGACAATCCGCCCGTCTTTCACCAAGAAGAAAAACAAAGAAAAATCTCTCGGACAAGAATCCGTCCGTCCCCGCAAGAAATCCGCCCGTCTCGTCTCGGCGAGAATCCGAACGGATTCCCAGAATCCGCCCCGTCTCTAGGCGGGATTTTTGAAAATTTGAAGTCAAGAATCGAGCGGATTGCGCCTAATCCGCACGGATTGTCCTTGCGTCCTAACATTGTCGAGTTCTTTAAATACCCACCCCACCTTCATTCATTCATTCATTCACTCATAAACACTACCCATAACACCAAAACCCTCATCCTCTCCATCTCAAAAACAAAAACCCTCAACAAAACTCACCAAAATCAAATCAAACCATCTTTCAAATAACAAATCAATCACTCCATCTTCATTAATAATCAAAACCAAGAACAAAATCTTCACCTTCGAATTGATTTTTGTTCTCATAAAGGCAAAGCCTTTCACTTTCAAAATCGATTTGGGCATTCTACAAATTGAAGATTTTTGATCTTTTTCTTGGTTAGCTCATCAAATGGCAAGAACAAAGGGAGCAACAAAAGCAAAGGCAAAGGCAACAAAGGCACCAAAGACTACAACTCTCTCTCAAAGGCAAAAAGCTCTACAAATGAAGAAAGCTTTGGCAATGGTGGTATCAACACCAAGCTTGGAAGTGCAACCACCTCAACAAATTCCTATGGAAGCATCGCCTCTACTCCTAATTAATCAACTCTTGCATTATCCGGAGGTAACATTCATTTCCGACTCCCATAGAAATACATTTGTCAAGTTTGCTATGAGACAAATTCAATCCACCAAATTCATATGCCAAGATGCTTTAGAGAAGTTGGGTATTCTTGAACAAACAAGAGTCTTTTTCAATGCCATGGGTTTAAAGAAATTGATTGAAATGGAGGAAGTAACATACCCCTCCCTTGTCTTGGAATTCTTAAGTTCTTTAAAAGTGACAAAAGTTGAGAATAGGGAAAATATTGAGTTTCGTCTAGCTAACACTAGTAGACGCATTTCCTTTCCGGAATTGGGTGCAATTTTGGGTCTTAGCGATGAACATAAATTCTATAAGCAATATGGGAAGTATGATCCCGAGCCTCTTTGGGAGGCAATCTCCGGGAAGAAATTTGAAGATTTTAAAGCTTGTCGTGCTCTTTTGGTCCATCATCCGGGCATAAGAATATGGCACAAAGTTGTAGGAAATACCATAATTGCTAGGAAAGACACCAATCATTTCACCGGACTCGATTTTATTCTCCTTGAATCAACTTTGAATATTGGAAGAATTCACACCAAGCCTTACAATTCTTTGAGGCTATTGGTTGATAGATGGCTCCATATAGATAGTGGGAAGAAGGGTCAAACCGTAATTGTTAATGGCGGCCTTGTCACGGTCCTAGCCAAGCACTTTGATCCTAATTTCAATAAGGATAGCAAGTACAAGGCTAAGGATGGTGGCCATCTCATTGATATGTCCACCTTGATTAACAAGTTTAAGTGGGTTGTTCACAATTCCCTTGATACCAAGTATGGGTGGCTTACAAGTGAGGCTCGATCATTCACTTTACCCGCAAAGATTTGCCGTCTTAGTGTCCACCGGACCAACTATTTACTTCCCTATCCGAAGAAGCCGAGTACATCATTCAACAACAAAAGGGTGATCATGAAACCCCCTCCTCTTCCATTGTTATACCACCTTACCCCTATGATTATGAAGAGTTCAAACCACAAGGAGTTGAAATTGGGAAAGATTATGTCACTCTTCTAATGCAAACCATGCACAAGCAAGCTTATGAAGATCGGAAGAATGCTTATTTGGCTCAATATCCTCCCCTCCTACATCTAGCTAGGCAAGGACTCCTTGATCCATCTTGTCCTTTGCCTAGTTGGGCGGATAGAGAAGCCTTGTTTCCGGGTGCATCTAGGGAAGTGGTGGAAGACAATGAGGTTGTTGGAAATGATGAGGAGATTGATGATAATATTGAGGAAGAAGCAAGTGGAGATGAAGAAAGAGATGGTGAAGATGGTGAAGATAATGATGAGGAAGATGATAATGAAGAAAGCAAAGAAGAAAGTGCCAAGGAAAGTGGCAATGTGACCACTTCTCATGAGGGAAGTGGTGATGATAGTAGCATGATGGAAGACTAGCCTTGGAGATTCCTACTCTCCCACGGTTTGTCTATATCTCTTTGTATTTTATTTTCATTTTGATCATTGTTGGTTTAGTCCTAGCAACATCAAAGGACTCACACCTCGGTTCCTTTGAGGTGTTCTTTATTGTTCCCACTTTTGTAAAATCCAAAATGACAATCTAGTCTCATGCATAGCATAGCATGTGCATGAACTCCCCCATGCTTTGACATTAGCAATAGTGTCTTATTTGGTTTGGGGAAGTTAATGCATACGCAACGGGAGGTAATTTAAATTATCCTCTCCGTCATAACAAAAACCATGCATCATGTAGTATAGCTTAGTGTAGAATTGCATTTAGTATAGAAATCATGCATCATTCTTTGCATAATTTCCATCATTTTGGCCATTGAGGACAATGCCCATATTAGTGTGGGGATGGGAATTCTAACTCTTAACTTTTATTCAAAAACCATAAAAATTGAAAAATTAAAAAAAAATCATAAAAATTTGAAAAATTGAAAAAACCAAAAACAAGTTCATTTCCTTTGTATATATTGTCTTGTATATATTGTGTTTGTTTCATCCTTGTTCACTTTGATTGACTACGCCACATCCGAGACATGAGGATATTGAAGACCGCATGGTATGATCTTTCCAATCTCCTTTTTCCTCTTTATGTTAATGACTATGTGGCTTTATTTTGATTGATGCGGTAAAACAATGTGAACTTAGGACTTGCATTTAGATTATTTGGCATATTAGTTGGTAGAATCATATGCATTAGGATGTTTATATGTTAGTTGCATCATGGCATGTAGTTTGCATGTTAGAAAAATTTTGCGAAACTGTCTACTTTGGAAGCTTGACAAGTGTATATAGGCCCTAGTAGATGCTTTTTATTCTTAAGACTTTGCTTGTTAGAATACTTGTAAAACACCCTAGGATGTGTCATGCTAGTATCCTTTGACCCATGGTTTAAGGCCGAGTCAAGAGTACCTTGTGGTGTGATAACTCCTTGGCTACCGTTTATTCCAAGGTGACCCTTGAAACCATGCATACTTCTATCATTCATCCATATTCTACCATACATTTTTGTCATCAAAGGGAATGGGCACAAAACAAAAAGAAATCAATTTGAGTTCAATGAAATGAAAAATGAAAGAAAGTTTGCAAAAATGCATCAAAAGAAAAGAGGAGCAAAAATAGAACTCCTAAAAGCTTCAAAAATAAGGCACCCTCGTTACTAATTGGGGTGACTTTGAAAATGTTCAAAAATAAAATGCAAAAAGTTGTCAAGTATTGAAATGCCAAAAATCAAAAAGAAATGGCAAGAAAGTGTTCTCAAAAAGTCAAATGCCAAAGAAATTTGGGGGGAAAAACAAAAACAAAAGCAAACTCCCAAAATGAAACTCAAACATCTATCGATCCCTTTATCCATCGTATCCATTTTTGTGCATGGTAGAGAGGGGACGACCCTTCTTCTTGTCTAGGCAAGAGGGGGAATTCCGCGATCCTCCAGTGTTTCTAACACCATAGGGAGTCTACTCTTGACAAAAGAATTTAACGATTGAGGACAAAGGTACCCTAGCTTGACACCTTTTGGAGGTGATTTATTGGTATCCTTCTAGGCCTAGTAGTTTGAACAAATTGCATCTATGAAGGATTGTGTACCCTTGAATTGCTTCCCTTGTAGATAATTTCCGCCACTTAGATGAGGAAAGTGGCTATTCTTTTTGTAGATGCATCCATTATGTGTTTTTGTGTGCTTAATGTTTGGATGTGTCGCCATTTTGGCAAGACCCACCTTGCCTTGCAAGAAGGCATCCTACCTCATGGTTGTCTTGTTGTGAGTTGAAGGGGCGGAGTGAGACCCGCTAATTGTCTCATATCGGCTATTATTATTAGGTTAGGTTAGTATTGGTCCTAGTCTTTGTCACCTCTTTACTCGGGACGAGCAAAGGTTCGGTTTGGGGATATTTGATGCGACCATAATTGGCGCATATTTAGCCCCCGAATTACCCTTGTTTTCATGCTTTTTAGTGCCTATTTGGGTCATTTCTTATCTTTAGTTCTTTGTTTTGCATATTCTTTGAGATTTTGATCCCTTGGTAGGAAAGGAGTAAGAATCTTGCATTTTCATGGCAAAACAAGGCTAAATTGATCATATTCAATGACCAAGCATCAAGGAGAGACAAGACTAGAAGGCCTTTGTACATAGCATAGTAGAAGAGCATTGTTGAGAAAAGGATCCTTGAGTCCCCAAGGAAATCCCCAAGGAATTCATGAAGAAAAGGGAAGAAAAAGAAGAAGGAAAGCTGCTGAACTACAATCCGAACGGATTGTAGAGAATCCGTCCGTCCTCGCCAATCCGAGCGTCCTCACTAGGAATCCGCTCGGATTCCCCATGCCCAGTCCGAGCGTCTTGTTTCTTGATCCGCTCGGATCGTC